>NC_082662.1:62063570-62366600 GCF_025265405.1 Mesoplodon densirostris | reverse complement strand
TTTCATAAGAGACAAAAGATGTAAATGGAAGAGGCACATGGTATCTATAGCTTATATATAAAAAAGGAATTCTTGTTATCATAGTATAAAAGGTGTTTTTTAATCTAGTTGTAGCCTTCAACTTCATCTGTTGTCTCTCAGCCTTTGATATCCAAACTGCTGTAATTCTGAACTATTTGTAGTCCAGTATGGGGCCATGTTTCTTATCTCCATATCTTTGCTCATGTAACTTTCAGATGCTTAATCTCCCTGTGTTTTATTTTCTCATTTATAATGTGATAGTAGGAATAGGACCTACTAAGGTTTAAATGAGATTATACACAAAAAAGGCCTGGTACATAAAAAGTACATGGTAAAAATTGGCCATTGCTATTACTGTTGCAATAGCCTCCTAAGTGGTTTTCTGAATTTCTTGTCTTAAATCTCACCCTCTAAATCAGTGTCATTACCAAGAATTATCTTTCCAAAACAAAGATCTTACTATGTCATTCACATTTAATGACTCCCAGTAGCCCACAAGATTCAGCATAAAGTTCTTAGTACAACAAACAAAAAAAGTCTTTTGAAATCTTGCCCCTAAGTGTCTACAATAAAGCCTCCTGTCTCTTTTCGGAATCCTATACTTTAACAACAACAACAATAGCAAATCGTTTTTCCCCCCGAGCAACCGTACTTTAAGGTTTTTTTAGAACAGTTTTAGGATTCCAGAAAGTTGAACAGACAGTACAGAGAGTTCTCATATACCCTCTCTCCCCAGCTCATAGTTTCCCCTATTATTAACATCGTGCATTATGTGGTACGTTTGTCACAATTGATCAGCCAATATTGATATGTCATTATTAATTAAAGTCCATTATTTACGTTACTGTTCACTCTTAGTCTTATACAGTTCTATGAGTTTTGACAAATGCATGTCATGTATCTACCATTCCAGTATCATATAGAATATTTTCACTGCCCTAAAAATCACCTGAGCCCTACCTATTTATTCCTTACCGTGCTTCTCCAGAAGCCCTGGCAGCCACTCATCTTTTTTATTTTTTTAAATTTATTTATTTATTTATTTATTTTTGGGTGTGTTGGGTCTTCGATGCTGCGCACGGGCTTTCTGTAGTTGTGGAGAGCGGGGGCTACTCTTCGTTGTGGTGTGAGGGCTTCTGATCTCAGTGGCTTCTCTTGTTGTGGAGCATAGGCTCTAGATGCGTGGGCTTCAGTAGTTGTGGCTCGCAGGCTCTAGAGCTGAGGCTCAGTAGTTGTGGTGCGTGGGCTTAGTTGCTCCGCGGCATGTGCACTCTTCCTGGGCAAGGCTCGAACCCGTGTCCCCTGCATTGGCAGGCTGATTCTTAACCACTGCACCACCAGGGAAGTCCCAGCCCCTCATCTTTTTACTCTTTCTATGGTTTTGTCTTTTCCAACATGTCATATAATTGGAATCATACAGTATGTAGCTTTTTCAGGCTGCCCTTTTTCACTAAGTAATGTGCATTTAAGGTTCCTCCATGTCTTTCCATGGCTTGATAGCTCATTTCATTTAACACTGAATGATATTCTATGGTATGGATGTACCATTTTATTTATGCATTCACCTTTCGAAGGACATTTTGGTTGCTTCCAGTTTTTGGCAATTATGAATGAAGCTGCTGTTTGTGTTCAGGTTTTTGCGTGGACATAAGTTTTCAATTCATTTGGGTACAAACCTAGGAGTGCCTTTGTTTTGCTTTTTGGAGCTTTCTGGAATTTTTTTTTTCCCTGAATATTTTTGATCTGCAGTTGGTTGAATATGCATATGCGGAACCCAAGGATACAGAGGGCGGACTGTATACTCCAGGTCTTTCTTTCGTCCTTTATATTTATATGATTATATAAATGTATTTGTAAAGTGCAGTCATGTCAATTGTTTCTAAATTGGAAAAATAGAACCTAGCCTTTAATTTTGGTGTATATAACAAAAAACAGTTAAAATTCTGTTGATTCTTTTTTTTTAAGAGCAAATGTGGATTTTTATTTTGAAAGAAATCATAATACATTTTTAAAAAATTTAAAGCTAACAAATACCAAAAACATTCCAATTTTCAGAAAGGACAATACATATTTTTTACTATCTAACAGCTATATACAGGGCATGATTTCTATAATGCTTTCCTACATTTTTGACATCAAATTCTTTAGTCACTTCTTCATATGACAGTGGTTTTGCAATATCATTTTCTGTTGTAAGAATGGAAAGGTAATTCAGCCCTTCCTGTAGCATGGTTGCTATAATCTTTTTTTCCTTTAATCACAGCATTTAATCTGTTTACATTTAATATAATTATTGATACATTTGAGTTTAAATCTATATTTTCATTCTTTCCATTTTGTTACTTTTTTCTTGTTTTATTTTGGTTTAATTTTTTTAAAATTTTTATTGGAGTATAGTTGATTTACAATGTTGTGTTAGTTTCAGGTGTACAGCAAAGTGAATCTGTTATACATACACATATATCCACTCTTTTAGATTCTTTTCCCATATAGGCTATTACAGAGTACTGAGTAGAGTTCCCTGTGCTATACAGTAGGTCCTTATTATTTAGTTATCTATTTTGTATATAATAGTGTGTATATGTCAATCCCAATCTTCCAATTTATCCCTCCCCACCAAAATTCTATTGATTCTTATTCTTAAGTGTTGGCCTCCTGAAATGGATTCTTCTTAATGCGGTCACTTCTAAGAGCTGTGAGGCATTTTATTAACTAGATGGGGTTGTTAACTGGTACCCGTACAGTGCAGATAAATATTTACCTGTAACTGAAATCTGTGTACTCTTGAGGGTTTTTAGATACGCTTTCTTTTCTAGTTCCTTTGCAAAAGAACTACGTCCTAGTTCTTTTGTAAAAATACTATTTATTATTTTCCTCTTTATATAACCAATATGTCTACTATAGAAAAAGTAGAATCTATATACAGCATAAAAAATGAAAATAACCATCTACGGTTATCACTGTTGATATTTTGGAGGTTTTTCTTTTATAGTTTTTTTTTTTGTGTGTGTGTGAATATATTTAATTTACTTTCTGTTTTTTATTTTTAACAAATTTGGAATTGTACTGAGTTCTGCTTTTTTGACTTCTATTTGTACATTTTTCAGGGACACTTGAAAAATAGTCATTAAAATAATCAGATAATAGTCTGTCTTATGAATATTGTGATTAATTTAAATATCCAAATATTGTTGGCAGTTTTAGAGTCATCATTCTGAGTGTCAGTTCTATAAGTTACTTAGAAAGGTATACCCAAACAAAATAACTAATAATAACAAACTTCAAAGAAGAACATTAGAAATATTCTGGAAATTTTAAGTGACAGTTCTTTTTATGAGCAGCAGTGTGGGAATATATTATCTTTTGTTCAATATAGATATTTGCAGCTCTTTTTCATTGGACCAGATAAAATGAAAGTAGAATTGTAAAGGAGATATTGATTGTTGCCTCGTGCTTGCATGACCATGGCAGAACAGTAGTGTAGGAATGTTTTTGAGTGAGTCATCAAAAACTTAGTGAAAGTAAGAGGGGCCAGTGTTTGGAACAAAAGAATGCTGTAAATTCTAAAGGAAACCACACTATTGAAGTGACAAGAACATTGGTAAGTGGATAATTTATTAAATAAGCCAATTAAATTAGTTTGGAAACCATATTATTTGAAAGAGAAATATGGGTGTAAGGCTATCATTCCTTATCTTGAAGAGAGCAGTTTGGTTAGTTTCTGTTTGTGGAATTAAGTAAATAGGTCTAAGGCTTCTAGGCCTCAAGATGTCATGTTGTCTGTTTTAGGGTAATGAAAATTTGCCATGTTCAGTTTGTACAGTTTGTTGTGACAGGATAAAAAGTGTAACACAAACCATATGTTTACTAAGATTTTAAATAACCATCCTTAAATCTGTATTAACCATGTTCTGCTTTACTATTTAGCTTAACTCTGTATTTTGACTCCTGATTGTCTTAATGGAATTTACTGTTATATTCTAAAAAGCTAATGAGAATTAACCAAAGTATCGGTTTTATAACAAATAATTCCAGAAAGATATGCTTCCAGGTGAGTAGATCATCAAAACAAGCTAATTCTTTTTTTTTTTTTTTTTTTGCTGTACGCGGGCCTCTCACTGTTGTGGCCTCTCCCGTTGCGGAGCACAGGCTCCGGACGCACAGGCTCAGCGGCCATGGTTCATGGGCCCAGCCGCTCCGCGGCATGTGGGATCCTCCCGGGCCGGGGCACGAACCTGTGTCCCCTGCATCGGCAGGCGGACCCTCAACCACTGCGCCACCAGGGAAGCCCAAAAAACAAGCTAATTCTTAAACAGTTCTTAGAAATGAAAACACGAGAAAAGTGCCTTAATCCATATGTAATGGTAAAATCTGAGGTGAACATTTAATTTTTAGTATACTGAAATCCAGGGAAGTCTACTTGTTTAGATTATAAAACAAGGACCTTGACAGTTAATTGAAAATCCCATTCCTATTTCTTGATATGTTGATATATTTCTAAATGTTAGTATTTTAACCTGTTGGGATGTGTATCCCAAGTTATCGCCAATGCCAAAGTTTATTTAATAAATTAGTGCAAATTTAAACTTACCCCTATATTAATATCATGTTCACTCACTTGCATTTTAATATGTTTTCTTGAGTAGAAGAGAAAAAATACAGGCTGGGAAGAATGGAATTATAGTTTCAGTGAGGCTTGTCTTCACTATAAAACTGAATGTACCCTCAAGTTAATGTAATAAATTCAAGCATGTTTTTCTCTTAAAGTGATTAGTAAACATGTTTCCTTTTTATATGTTTAACATTGTTTCACTTTTTTCTTACAGTATCCTGGACTTCAGGAAAGAAGTGTTCTCTTCATGCATTCTAAAATAACAATGGTTCAGGTGTTCTAAACCACAAAGATATATTCCTTTGAATCAACCTAAAGCTGCAACTGAGTTAATGCCTTCCATATAACCTTTTAATTTTACTTTGGGGTGTGTGTGTGTGTGTGTGTGTGTGTGTGTGTGTGTGTTAAACTTTAAAGATAGCCTCAAAGTGGCACTATAATATGGTTTATCAATTTGGAATTCTTTGTTTAATTTAATGAGGCCATTGGTGGCCATACATAAACTACTGTGGAGAAAATTGGAATGTTTACCAATGAGCTTTCCCGGATCCTTTACAGAGTGACTTGATCTATCGGTTTATTCTTTTAAAGTGCTCATAATTGGGTAGACAGTTTAGTAAATGGCATTTGTAAGATAAACTATTATCAGAATATTACCCTGCATCTAGCAAAAGCCTTTTTGTGCTACTGTTATTGGATTCTAGCATTTAAGTGACAGTAGGGCCCTCTCATTTAATCAACGAGGAAACTGGGGACCAGAGATACTAGGTTACTGGCCAGTTTGATTAGTTATACAGTTTAAACCAGAGCCTTAGGTCCCTGACTCTTTGGTCAGTGGTATGTCCATGATGCTATACTGTGTATCATAGTTGAATATATTTACAATCTTTTAGAAGATGGTAATCAACTTAGACTAAATATAGACTTTAATGGGTATGATTTTCTGCCTTAAGTAAACAGTTATTATTGTATACTGTGCATGATCATTATATTTATGAAACTGTCCAAAGGAGTCCAAAAATTTTTTTAAATCTCATGATTTATTGCTCCTATAGTTTACTGGCTACACATTCTTTTATTCAGCCATGTAAACACCATTTTAGATGTGTTTTTTATTTCTTCTCTGTTTCTTCACCTACCCACTTGTATCTTCCTCAAATTAGACAGTTCTCTGCTGTCAACCCATTTGTGACTCCCTATTTCTGTAATTAGCTGTTGTCAATGGAAGAAGGAATGAATTGCCAAAAAAAACATGTAAAGAAATCGTTTTTCAGTGTTTGTTAAGGGTCATGCCATCCCTTGTGGAAGTCTCTAGTCACATATGGCTATTTAAATTTTAATTAACCAAAGTTAAATAAAATTAAAAATCAAGTTCTTCAGTCACTTTAGCCACATTATAAGTGCTCATTGGCCATATGCAGCTAGTTGCTACCATATGGAATAGGGCAGATACAGGATATTTCCATCATTGCAGAAAGTTCTGTTGGGTAATGCTGCTTAAGGGTATTATCTACCCTGTGAGAAACATATATATGTATATGTATACATATATATGTATGTATGTATGTATACATATATATACACATACACATATATACACTTTAATTTTTTTATTCATTCACATATGTACATATGTGTACATATGCATTCATAAGATTGTCTTGATATATTACATCATCTATATTTTAAAAATTTTCACTCTTTATCTTTAGTTATCTTTATTGGGGTATAATTTACAAACAGTATGTACATTCATTTTAAGTGTACAGTTTAATGAGTTTTGACAAATATATACAGTTGTGTAACCTTTACAAAATCAAGATAAAGAACATTTCCAGTACTTGAAAAGTTCCCCTTGCTGTCAGTCTACCCCCACTGCTAGCTCCATGGAACCAGTGGTCTGCTTTTTGTCTGTATAGATTAGCCTCTTCTAGAATTTAGTTCAAATAGAATTATACATTTGCAAATTTTCCGTGTTAGGCTTCTTTTGCTTAGTATAACGTTTTTTGAGGGTCATCCATATTGTTTACAGAAGTAGTTCCTTTTTATTGTTGAACAGTAATAGTCCATTGTATGTATGTATTTCAGTTTGTTTATCCATTTACCTGTTGAGTTGGGTTTAGCTTTTGGCTATTATGAATAAAACTGCTTATGAGTTTTCAAGTACAGTCTTTGTGTAGACATATGTTATCATTTCTGTTGAGTTAAATACCTGAGAGTGGAATCGCTGGACATATAATAATACATGCATATTTAACTTTATAAGAATTCACTAAACTGTTTGTCCCTAGTAACATGAGAGATTCAGTTGCCACACATCATTACCAACACTTTGTATTGTCATTATTTTTAACATTAGCCATTCTTATGGTTGTATTACAGTATCTCCTTATGGTTTTATTTACATTTCCTTGATGATTAATGATGTTGAGCATATTTTCAACTGCTCATTAGTTTTTTGTATATCTTTTGCCAAGTGTTCAGATTTTTTGTCTATTATTAATTGGGCTGTTTGTCTTACTGAGTTATAAGACTTTTTATATTCTGGGGATGCAAGTCTTCAGATATATTGTGTATCTATATTGGTATCTATCTAATATATTCTCTCAGTCTGTGGCTTGCCTAATTTTCTGAACAATTTCTTTAGAAAAACATAAGATTTTTTAATTTTGATGAAGTCCAATTTATCCATTTTTTTCTTTTATGATTATACTTTTTCTATACTGAGAAATTTTATCCATCCCAAGGCTGTGAAGATTTTCTCCTCTGCTTTCTTATAGAAGCTTTATAGTTTTATCTTTTACATTTAAGTCTGTGCTCTACTTGGCATTAATTTTAGAGTGTGTCACAAGGTAAAGGTTGAGGTTCATTTTTTATCTATACAAACATTTGTTGAAAAGACTATTCCTTTCTTATTAAATTACTTTGGCAACTTTGTTGAATATTAATTGACGTTATTTTATTGCCTGGAATTTTTTCTGAACTCATTTTTTTTTTTCCTGTTGGTCTATATGTCTGTCCTTATACCACACTGTCTTGATAAGCTTTATGGTAAAAATTAAAATCAAGTACTGTTAAGTCCTGTCGCTTTCTTCTGTTTCAAAATTGTTTAATCTATTTTAGTTCTTTTGCATTTCAGTATACATTTTAGAATTAGCTTGTTAGTTTCTACAGAAAGGCCTTCTGGGATTTTGATTAGGATTGTACTGAATCTATAAGTCACTTTGAGAAGTGACATCTTAAAAATATTGAGTCTTCAAACTGTAACATGGTATATTTCTCTACTTATCTAGACCTTCTTGAAGTTTTCACAGCAAAAACCACAGGTCTTTCATATATTTTGTATTTTCATACCATAGATTTTGCATATATTTGTTAAATTTAACACTGAGTATTTCATGGTTTTAGATGTTATGTCTTGTAAATCTTTAAGCATTTAAGAATGTTTTCAGTTACTGATTGCTAATATGTAGAAACACAATTGATTTTTGTATATTAAGCTTGAAGTCTGTGACCTTTCTAAACTCATTACATATAACTTTTTTTGTAGCTTTCTTAGGATTTTCTATACAGATGTTCATGTCTGCTAATAGAGACAGTTTTACTTCTTCCTTTTCAATCTGAATGGCTTTTATTTATTTTTCTTGCCTTGTTGCATTAGTCAGAACTGCTAGTAAAATATTGACACAGTAAGAATGGGCATCCTCACTTTGTACCCAATTTTAGAGAGTAAGCACTGAGTTTTTCACCATTAAGTATATTGTTAGCTGTAGGTTTTTCAAAGATACCCTTTATCAGGTTGAAGGAGTTCCCTTTCATACCTAGTTTTTTGAGAGTTTTTATCTTGGATGATTGTTGAATTTTGTCAGATGCTTTTTTTTTTTCATTCCTTGAGAGTCATATTGTGTTACTCTTTTTCTGTTAATATGGTCGACTGCATTGATTCATTTTCAAATGTTAAAGCAGCCTTGCATTCCTTATATAACTCACTTGATCATGATGTTTAGATTTGGTTTTTGGTTTTTGGCTTTTTCCTCCCCCCCTTTTAATGTCTTTGATTTTGGTATCAGAGTAGTGCTGGCTTTATAAAATGAGCTGGGAATTTTTCTTTCCTCTATTTTCTGAAACAGTCTGTAGAATCAGTATCGTTTCTACTCTAAATGTCTGTAGAATTCACCAGTGAAGCCATCTGGGCCTCGAGTTTTCTTTGTGGGAATGTTTTAAATAACAAGTTTAATTTCTTTGATAGATACAATGTACGTTATTGTGATTTATAAGAAATATATATATTTGGTCATTCAGATGACCAAAATATATTTCTCAGAGATATTTGGTCTTCATCCATAGTTCCTGGCCCACAGCTCCAAAACCCTTGGAATTTCCTGAATAAGATCAATGGGAGCATCCTTTGTTATAATATTTGGTTTCTTGTCCTCAGTTCCTGAAAAACAAAAACAAACCCCCCCCAAAAAACTGCTTCAGAGCCATAAAAGTTAAATGGTGTCTTGTTAACAAGACTTTAGTACCACAAGTGAGTTTATGTTAATGAAAGTGACTTTTGCAAAACACCTAAGGATGGAGGCTGGTTGCCAGGAGAACTAACCACAGATAGAATCAGAATCAGAAACCCTGATTCTGGGGAGGAGAGAGGGGATAGAGGTTGAATCAATCACCAATGGCAAATGAGTTAATCAATCATGCCTATGTAATGAAGCCTCTGTAGAAACCAAAAAAGGAGAGGGTTCTGAGAGCTTCTACATTAGGGAACCAGTATGCTCCCATGTGCCATTGTGCCAGACCATGAGCTCCACAAGGATGGAAGCTCCCTTTTTCAGACCTTGCCCTGTGTATCTCTTCATCTGGTTGTTGGTTTGTATCCTTTAATATTGTTCGTAATAAATCTGTGATCTAATGAGTAAATGGGTTTTCCTGAGTTCTGTGGGCCATTCTAGCAAATTAACTGAACCCAAGGAGGGAGTCGTGGGAACCTCTGCTTTATAGCCAGTTGATCAGAAGTACTGGTAATAAGCTGGGCTTGTGACTGGCCTCTGAAATGGAGGGCAGTTTTGTGGGACTGAGCCCTTTACTTGTGGAATCTGATTCTATGTCCCCTAGTAGTGTCAGAGTTGAGACACCAGGAGGGTGTCTGAGAACTGATTGTGTGGGGAACAATATGCACACTGGAATTGTGTCCAGGAACCCTTTCAAAAGGCTACTCAGATTTCCTGTTGCTGTTGTGCTTTATTTTTTAACCCCCTGAGGGAATTTGTCCATATCCTCTAAGTTGTTGAATGTATGGATATAAAATTGTTCATCATATTCCCTTATCCTTTTTTTAAAAAATAAATTTATTTATTTATTTTTAGGGTCTTCATTGCTGCGCGCAGGCTTTCTCTAGTTGCAGTGAGCGGGGTGGGGGGGGATACTCTTCATTGTGCGCGGGCTTCTCACTGCAGTGGCTTCTCTTGTTGTGGAGCATGGGCTCTAGGCACGGGCTTCAGTAGTTGTGGAACACAGGCTCATTAGTTGTGGCTCACGGACTCAGTGTTGTAGCTCGTGGGCTCTAGAGCGCAGGCTCAGTAGTTGTGCACAGGCTTAGTTGCTCCATTTCTATCTTCCTAAGATTGTAGTTTAGATCATTGTGAGATGGGATTATATATGAGCAAGATTGGCCATGAGTTGATAACTGTTAAATGTGGGCGGTGGGTACGTGGAGCATTATTTCATTATACTATTTTTAAATGTATGTATATATTTGACATATTATATAACTTTAAAAATTACATAAAGCAAATAAACCTAACTCCATAGTAAATTTTTTTCACATTTATATGCCTATTGACATTTATTTTTTACCTGATAGTTTCTGTTTTGTGAATTGGTAAGCTACTTTTAGGATGGCTCCACTGAATTCCTCAATAATTAGAACAATATACCTTTCAGTGGTTCTTCATATTTGTGGGGAGGGAAGAAAAGTGACATGAATCTTGGTGCTATAAACTCTTGAAGAAATTGAGATATTTCACAAACAATGGGGAAAAGAATGAGCAGTAAGTCAATGTTTATGGAAAAGCAAATTGATACATATTTAATAACAGTAGTATGGTATCAATAGTTATCCATCCCGTGATAGTTCCTACAAAGACAAATTTGGTTAACCAAAATATCTGAAGCAATAATGATAAAATTTTAACATTCATTTAGTGTAGTTGATGGGTAACAGATATTTTTGTTGTGTTGTATACAAATTTCTTGTGTTCTCCACCTTCCTCCTTACAAAAAAAGATATTTTCTATTACATTGCCTTTTAAGTATAATCGTCTTAATGTACCTATGTATAGGTGTTAAGATAAAAATATATGCACAATGCTCTACATATTTTCTTTAGGAGTAGACTTGTGCATATCACATAGCTTCTTCCATACTTTTTAAAAAATGTTTTGTATTGTTTTGTCTTGCCTTGTTTTTTTTGTTGTTGTTCTTGTTCTGGAGCTTTTTGTTGGTGACCCAAACTGGTATGGCACATTTGTAACTTTTTTTGCTTAAGGGTAACATTGATTTTTAGTCAAATACATAAATGTACCCATTTCTGTTGACTCATTTGGTGTCAGTAACTTCACATGCTAGTGATGGGCTGATGTGTGTTTCTCATTCCCACTCAGTCATCCATATCTACCCACCAAAATAATAATAACAACAGTGAAGATACATTTTATGCTGCTTTTGTGCTCAAAGAGTTAGAAAGAGTGGTTTTTGTTTCTTTGCCTTGCTTTAAAAATAAACCTCTGTCCATAAACATGGGTGGATTTTCATTCTGTTTTATTCCCATTTGCTGGGGATTGATTGATAGAAGAGTAGAGAAATACAGATTGCTTAGGCATAGAGAAGGATAGGAAAGGGATCTTATAATTTATTCTAATACAAATATAGGTACCTCATTTTTTTTGAGTGAACGGGTTTCAGGAACTTTGCTTTGCTTCTGTAAAACCATTGTATTGGATTGCTCGACCTGATTGTGTCCTGAACTTGAAACTTTGACCACACCTTTCCATTTAATGTCATTTTAAAATGATAGTCAGTAACTGTAAGGCATAACCAATGGTTGCCTTGATTAATATTAGCTAAAGTTCTAGATCATACCCATATATTGTCTTACTGGTATCAAGGAATGAAGGACTATTTAAAACAGTTCTGCTATAGCACTAGAGCAAGTTAATATTTTCTAGATCTTCAAGTGTTATAGTGATAAGCCTGGACTCTTTCTATTTATCTTGAACAGTCTTATTTGCAGTGTCAAAGGAATTGCTGTATATGCTGCAACAGAAATAATACAATGTTGTGTGATGGGATAAGAAATAAAATTGTACGTCAGATAAAATAGAGAGCAGCTACCAGAGTCAGATATACCTTACAAATATTCACTGAGAAGCAAGACAATTTAGTTTTTCCAGGGCTTAAATCCCATCTAGCTATATAACCCTGGGTAAATGATACATTCTCTGTGCCCCATTTTTCTCATCTGTAAAGTGAAAATAACACCTACCTCATGGAGTTGCTATGAGATATAAATGAGTTAGTTTAAATGTTGATTTCCATACGTTCTCTGTTATGGTAGCATAATGGTAGAGTCCATTCTTTATTTGTCTTGTAATCTAACGACTATGTGCTGTGCAGGGAATGTATATAGCAAATGTAGTTGAATGAAGATAAGAGTGAGATCTAATATGAAAAATACATATCCAATATTCTGTTTTGGAATAAAGTCAACTTCCACTGTAATGTAGTTGTAATTCATTGCTATTTGTTTGATTTATTTGAAAGTGTTTTTTTAGTGTTTCAGAAACTTCTTTTCAGTAGATAAGCAGAATAGCTGTTATAAACATATGTACTTAGTATCTCACTTCTTTCCCTTCTTTTTTTTTTGGTGTGGTGGTGGAAATAGTGCCTCAGTGTGTTTGGAGAATAAATGTGGATACCCCTGAAGAAGCTAATCAGAATCTTTCATTCAGTGCTACTGAGCGATGGTGGGAACAGACAGATTTGACCAAACTAATCATATCAAACAATAAACTTCAGTCACTTACTGATGACCTCCGACTCCTTCCTGCACTGACTGTTCTTGATGTAAGTTGACTGATTATAAATATGGATCTTCGTCTGAAGAGACTCTAAAGCTAAATTTAGGCTTTGAGAAACAGAAGACCCATGTTCAGTCGGTAGAGTGCAAGGAAGAATAACAAATTACTGTGTTCGGCATAGCATAATGGTTAAGAGTGCAGAGTCAGAACATCAGGCTTCAAATTTTGACTCTGCCACTTGATAGCTGTGTGATCTCGGGAAAGTTACCTCTTTGTGCTTCAGTTTCCACATTTATAAACCGAGACTAGTACTACTACCTGTTTTTAAAAATTGTTCTTTGAATTAAATGAGTTAATGCTTACAGACAGAATTGGTATTTAACAAGTGGTTGCTGCTGCTCGTCTTTTTTTTTTTTGCTATTATTTTTATCATCATTATTATTCGAGGTGTTAAAGCAAGTATTTAATATTGTTTTGTTTTTGTTTTTTTGTTTTGTTTTTTTTGGGTTTTTTTTTTTTTGGTAACTTATCTCCAAGACTGACTTAAATTATTGGGCTTAAGTTTTTGTGTGTTTATTCAGGGACTATGTTTTTAATACCTAGTTGCCATGTCATGAGTAGTTTATTTCATAATCCACAAACTTCTGATATACTTTACTTAGGATCATCAAAAGTCTTCCATTTCATGTCTGAAAAAGTTGGATGTAGTCAGATTTCTAGAGAAGTTTTTATTTTCTTCATTTGTAAAATGAATGGATTGGCATAAGTGTTCTCTTAAAGGTTCCTTGTACCTTGAAAGCAATATGATTCTGTAAGAACATGAGAGAAGTCTCCCTCCTCATTTATTTTTTGGAAATGTTGACATAAATCATACCATCAGAGGGCTGTTAGTTTCTGACCCTGTCATCTCTCATTTGAGATTGAAGTTCCACTCAATGAGGTGAAGTTTTTTTTTTTAACTGTAGTATTTTAAAATTGATCTCTTATCACTTCATGATTTATGAGCAGCAGTTTGGTCAAATTCCTTTTTCTCTTCTGTACTCAAAACAAATTACCAATAGCCCAGCTATGCTCTTGAGCTAGAATAACGAGACTGTCATCAGAGAATATTGTACAATAGCAAAGCTCATGGTTAATTATAAGACTAAGATATTGACTGTGTCTTTTAATAACGTTTAGATACATGATAATCAGCTGACATCCCTTCCTTCTGCTATAAGAGAGTTAGAAAATCTTCAGAAACTTAATGTCAGGTAAAATTTAAACTTATTTCAGTATTGCTAGTATAAGGGTGTAAATCTAACATTCTTTAAAATTTTTTAAAACATTTTTTCTAACATGTAAAAAATGTTTTGTATTATCTCAGAAAGTGATTAAGCAGAATAATAATTTTAAGTTTTAATTCTCAGATTATTTTAATTTTTGTTTTAGAATTGCCTGCATGTTTTCTGGTTTTACAAATTTAAGGCCAGTTGATTTTTAAAAAAATACTTTTTATTTTTATGAAATAATTTTTAGTGGTTATAATGAGGAAAATTTCATGTTTTTGATATTAGTAGTTTTTAAACTTTTCTGAGGACTCCTGGGATTCCATGGGTATGCGTCTGGTACTCACTGATAGGTACATGGGAAGCCAGGTGGCTAAGGCCCTAGCTAACTCTGTTTGCCCTTCAGTACACACTCAGACTTTCAAGAAAAATAACTGCCTTATATGTTATATATACACAGGGGGAAAGGGATTAGGGAAGATTTAATTTAGGAGAAAAAAATGAAAAAGTTTAAGTGTTCAAAATGTAGTTTGAAAAGCTGGGGCTTATAAAATAGATATAAATCTATCTATCACAGCATGATAAAGTTGCAGTTTTCTGGAGTTAACTGGTTTGAGGGAGAACAGTTCCTCAAATAACAGTCCTTATTTGGTGAAAAATAAGACTGGAGTTGCATATTGCATTCATCTGGACATGCCAGGCCCTCAAACAGAAATAGCTATTTTTGTCTTGAGTGCTACGTTGAAACCTAATCCCCATGTAAAATGTGACTTCATTGTAGTGTATGTATGTGCACATCTTTGTCAAAATTCTAAACCTCATATGCAGTGTAAAAATTATAGCTCAATGTATTCATTTATATGTAAAATCAAGTTGATTAAAAGGAACCAATCAAAAGCTCACAAATTATATGTTTGGTTAAAAATCTTTATTTCTTTGAAACTCAATTTGATTACTTTAGATTACTGTCATTTTAATGGGTGTGTAATTTTAGGATGTAAAGTTTGTAAGTACTTAAAATTAGTAACCTTACTTCATTTTTTTTTTAATGAGCCCAGGTCGATTAGCAAAAATGCCTTTATAAATATTTATTGTATTGTCACCAAATTGTTCAGCATTTGTTTTATCAATCAATAGCCATAACAAGCTGAAAATACTCCCTGAAGAAATTACAAATCTAAGAAACCTGAAGGGCCTATATCTCCAGCATAATGAACTAACTTGCATACCAAGGGGATTTGAACAACTTTCCAACTTAGAAGATTTAGTAAGTTTTGATTTTGCAATATTTATATAATTTGGGGCTGGTGGGATTTTTCATTAGGCTGAAAAATTGGATGTATGATGAAATCATGAGTACATGGGCAGCTGATTGTATGACTAGATTATCAGAAACTGTGAATTACAATTAGAGTGCTAAATTAGTAATTGTAAATTTGATTTTCTTATGTTTTTCTTATGAAGGAAATCACCTTAGATTTTAATTTAGGAATAGAGTTTGGGAAAGGAGCCATTGAGGATGACTTTGTTTTTCAGAGGCTTTTATGGCTTAGCAAAATAGAGGAAAAGTGTTTTTAGCATATACCAATTCCCTTTTTAATCTCCATTTTCATTTCCTCCTCTGTAGCCCTTATGGCCCTTTTGTCCTCTGAGTGTCCAGATAATGCCTTCAGGGCCTGCTTTTTCTACCCTATTTTTCAAAATGGCCATATTTCCTGGTAAAAATTTTTATTCTATCCATTTCACATCTTAAATAGAGATAACCATAGAGCAATGCAAGTATTATTTTAGTCATATTGTTAAGAATAATACAAACAATAGGCACTTTGCTATACATATAGCATATTACTATATTTGCTATACATATAGTATATTACATATTACTTTGCTGTGTATATAGCAAAGTAGATAGTTTTATCCCCATTACAGATAAGAAACTAAGACTTGTAAAAAAAAAAAGTAACTCATCCAAAGTCATATAACTAATATGTAAGGAATTTAGGAATTTAACATAAAATAATCTGACTTCAAAGTGTATCCTTTTTTTGTTCCCCCACTTTACCACAGAAGAAGTAAGACTCTACTGTAAGGTTTCCTATCTGAAAGACTTCAGCTGTATTAGATCAGATGTTCTAATATAAATCTCTACTCCACATAGTTATTTCATGTTACATTCTTGTTCTAGTCCCAATTACATGTTTTGAAAAACTCATTAGTAATTTTAGCCTTAAAGTTTATTTTTTATTCAAGGAAAAATTGCTTCTTTTACTTATTTTTTCTTGATATTTCACCCATCTGCTCTAGTGTTTGAAATCAAAATACATACTCTCTTCAACCATTTCTTCAGTAGCTCTTTGTTTTTCAACCTGATCAGATTGGAAATAGGTTTGGAAAGTAAAAGGCATAGGTAGGTGAAATGAGTGGTAAAGAAAGGAGCCATCAGATTTCCTTATAAAGTCTACTGGTAAAAGATAGCAATTGATTTAAAAAGAAAAAAAAAAAAGAGCCTAGTAGAAAGCTTAAAGGAAACCTAATAAACTTTCCTTATGGGTTCCCAGATAGTCATTGCATAACGAAAGGATGTTGCAGCTGAGAACTGTGTTCTTAAGGACTCATTATCAAATAAATCATAAATATGAGCAACAATATATTAAAACATTAAAAGTATAAGATCTATAATAATTTAAGCTAGTAATATTTCTTAAAGTTATATAAAACTGCTTAACACAATGGTACTAAATAAATATTGAAGAAATGACTTAGCATAAATAATGATTAATTTATATGCACTGTACTTATTTTGTATCTAATTTAGTCATTAACTGCAGTAATTGAATATTTATTAGCAATTCTGTTGCTTTGGGTTCTTTAAAACTTAGGAATTTGTGAATCTTTATCAGAAACTTTTTTTATTTTTAACTTTTGATATTGGAATAATTTTAGATTTACAGAAAAGTTGTAAAGATAGTACAGAGAGATCCCATATACCCTTCACCCACCTTAATGGGCGAACTTTTTTTTTTTTTTCTTGCGGTACACGGGCCTCTCACTGCTGTGGCCTCTCCCATTGTGGAGCACAGGCTCCGGACGCACAGGCTCAGCAGCCATGGCCCACGGGCCCAGCGGACTCTCAACTACTGCGCCACCAGGGAAGCCCTAATGGGTGAACATTTTACATAACTATGGGATATTTGTAAAAACTAAGAAATTAACGTTGGTACAATATTACAAACTAAACTACAGATTTTATAATATTTTCCCAGTTTTCCCACTAATGTCCTTTTTTTTTTGTTCCAGGATCCAATCCAGAATACTACATTGCATTTAGTGTCAGTAACTTTTGATATTACTAAATATTTATTTATTAGTAATCTGTTGATTCTTAGACCTTAGAGTATTTGAGTTATATATTATTATACTGATGTTGTAAATTATGATAATATGTTATTTTATGTTATTATAATAACAGTATGTTTTAAAAAATACACTGCTAGCATTTTTCCTTTTTCTATCTTAATTTATTTGGAGTTACAGTTGTTTAACGTTAGACTAAATCATAGTCTTCAGAGAACAGTTCCTTTAAGTCATTTTTTTCTTATTTATTGTTGCCACTTGCCTTACCTAACAGTTTAATGATAGCTAGTGTAGTACTTATATCTGATTTGAATGTCGTAAGAAGAATACCTGATTCATAACATTGTCTTTTAAAGGGACTTTCAAAAAAATATTCTGTCATAAAAGACAAAACAGAAACAAAGACTTAAAGCAACATCAAGGTATAGAGATTAATTAGGCAAGCTTGAATGAGTGAAAACTAGAGAGTAGAGTAGACTTCTGTACTTAGTTAAAGCAGACTTGCTGAGGTCAGCAGAACCCAGAGGGAATATTTTTTTTCCTCCCAAATTAAAATGGCCATTTTTTTTCAGCTTACTTTTTTTTCTTCCAAGAATTTTTCTTTCTTGCAAAGATGTTTTTCATTTAACCATACAGTTTGCCTGATTTATTATAGGTACTCAACAAATATTGGATGAAAAAATAGATTTTTTTTGAAAGCATGATAACATGGTAAAGCATGACTTAATATTAACAGAAACCTTTGTGTAAAATAGTTTTGAAGTCAGAATTCATTTTAATTCCTCTCTGCTACATTATTAGGCACATAGTAGGCCCACAGAGTATATTGAGGTAATGAATAATGATCTGTGAAATTGTCAGTGAATGAGAGTTACAAAACATATCATCTGTAAATAGTTTTTTTAATGTTGCAATGCCCTCAAAATTCTAAAATTCCCCTTAGGGATCCTTTCTTTTTTTATTTACTTGTTCATTCATTCATTTTGTCTTTCTCTTTTTAAAGGATCTTTCGAACAATCGTCTTACAACTGTTCCTGCTAGTTTTGCTTCTCTATCCAGCCTGCTGCAACTCAATCTTTCCAGTAATCAACTGAAGAGTTTGCCTGCAGAAATAAGTGGAATGAAAAGTAAATCTTCTCTATTTTAAAAAATAAAAAAATTTGAAGTTGGTGAAACTTACATTTAAAAAAATAAATTTTTATATAGTTAGTTACAGAGAAGTAAGATAATAGATTTTATGGTGGTAAATGCAAACAGTAACAACTGGTCAGATTTTCTCCGGGTCATTGTAGTCTAGCAAGTTTGTAAAGAATTACCACCAGGGGACTTCCCTGATGGTCCAGTGGGTAAGTCTCCATGCTCCCAATGCAGGGGGCCCGGGTTTAATCCCTGGTCGGGGACCTAGATCCCGCATGCATGCCACAACTAAGAGTTTACATGCCGCAACTAAGAAGTCCGCATGCTGCAACTAAGAGTCCGCATGCCACAACTAAGATCTTGTGTGCCACAACTAAGACTTGGCACAGCCTAAATAAATAAATAATAAAACAAAACAATAAAAAAAAAGAATTACTGCCAAAACAATACTTTGGCATATCAAGCAGAGAAAAAGAAAATAAGATTATAAATTGTGGTAATACTGTATACCTGAGAAATTGATTAAGGTTTTGAGCTATTCTATCTCTTCATTCATTTATTCAACATTTACTAAGAGGTCATTCCCCTTTCCTAGGTGATGCCACCTATGATACACAGTTATGTTATAGCTGTATCCTCCTTGAGGTCCATAAGTAATAATGTCAAGAGATAGTATAGTTTGTCAGTTCTTTTAAAAAAATAAGTTAAAATTTAGTGGTTCCATTAAAGTTTACCATTGAACCATTATATTTGGTGTATTGTAGAACTAATATTAAGGGATAAAAAAAACTGAAGGTACATTTCAGTACCTTTTAAGTAAGTATACTTAATCATGTTAGAATTCTTGATTTAGAGTCCAAAATCTTTATAGTGACTTTTTTTTTTTTGTCTAAAGGCAAACTATTATTATTTCTTAGTTGATGACCACACTGTGTCAGCTATAGACCTTACTACTCTTTTTTGCTAATCATATATGAGCCTTTTCATTTTTTTAAACCTCCCTTTTGTGGAGGAAGTCATAGATGTGATTTTGTACCGTTGATTACAGATTATTTTGCAGTGAATTTGTACAATTGTGCTGTTTGACTTAAAAAATTAATGTATAATTGACTAACAATATTATATTATCTCAGGTGTATAAGATAGTGATATTTTTATACATTACAAAATGATCACTGCTGTTTTACTTTAGATTAATGGTTATTTGTAATTTATAACAGGAATGCATAAATTAAATCTGCCATAAATTCAATTGACATTTCAGGGGAGCCTTTAGTTGTGATACCAGTAGTTGACTCTGCTTGCCTTTGCCATTTTCAATAAAGGTATCAGAAAGTAGAGCTAAACATAAAAAATGATACCTGGAGTGCGTATGTAAGCATTTTTTTTTTCACAAATTGAGTAGAAATGTTGAGAGAGAGGAGCAAATATTGAAGTCAATAGAAAAATACTTTGAACTTACAGCAGTTTTTTTAATATACTATATAATTATGCTCAGATGCTTTCTTTCCTTCAGCCATGACAATGATACTTTTAAGCTATCACCAGTAGGACATTTAGTTATTATTTCACTATTCATGATGAGATTCCAAGAACAGTATCTAACATTTGCATGGCTCTTTGTAACTCAGAATACTTTTAAATATATTATTTTGCTGCCACAATAGTTCTACAAGTTAGTAGGGATGCATATTATTTTCATTTTAAAGATTCAGAAACCTAAGCTTAGAAATTATGTAGTAAATTGTAGAGCCAGCGTTTGCATCTTCTTACTCCGTCCCCATTGCTCTTTTTTTTTACTTTTACTATTTATATTTTTTAATTTATTTTTTATTGAAGTATTGATTTACAATGTTGTGTTAATTTCTGCTGTACAGCAAAGTGATTCAGTTATACATATATAAACAATCTTTTTTTTAAAAAAATAGATCTTTACTGGAGTATAATTGCTTCACAATACTGTGTTAGTTTCTGTTGTACACCAAAGTGAATCAGCCATATGCATACATATGTCCCCATATCCCCTCCTTCTTGAGCCTCCCTCCCATCCTCCCTATTCCACCCCTCTAGGTCATCGCAAAGCACCAAGCTGATCTCCCTGTGCCATGCTACTGCTTCCCACCAGCTAACTATTTTACATTTGGTAGTGTATATAAGTCGATGCTACTCTCACTTCGCCCCAGCTTCCCCCTACCACCCCGTGTCCTCAAGTCCATTCTATGTCTACATCTTTATTCCTGCCCTGCAACTAGGTTCATCAGTACCAATTTTTTTTTTTTAGATTCCATATATATGCGTTAGCATACGGTATTTGCTTTCATCGTTCTGTCTTACTTCACTCTCTAGGACAGACTCTAGGTCCATCCACCTCACTTTCTTCTGTGTACTGCTTCTATTCTCAACCAGTGCTCTTAGATGCAAACACTTGTGAAAGCTAGTTTCTAAATTTAAAACAAACTTGCTTTATAGAATTTATTGGATCTAGGGTAGATCAGACTGTGACATTTTTCTCAGTGATCTAGCCAACTAATACATAAATTATCATATTATAAGTTGAAAGTAGTACTATTAAATTTGTTTTGGAAAGCAGTTAACTTCTTTAAACAATGAAAGTAGTAGTCTAAGGCAGTACATCAATTCAGTGTTGAATTATGTTAAAATTGACAGGCTCAAAGTACAGGAAAAAAAGTTGTAAAATGCATATTGCCTATTCAAACTATAGGGTTGAGAATATATAGTGGAAAATATATGGTGGCCATTGTAAGTGGAAGAATTTGTAATATGGATTAGGAAGAAAACTGCTTATTAAAGTCTTAAGAGAAAGAAGACCTTTACTTTTTTTCCATTTTTGTTTTCTGTTCTGCCTTTTAAGAAAGATCCAGGAGGTGAGAGAGATGCTGCAAGTGAGAACATTCTTCTTGAGCTATCTATACCTTCTTATCAAGAGTGTTAGCTAAGTTGTTAGTGAAAGAATGTAACTTAAAAAAAATTAGAAGAAGAAAGGAAGGAAAGAAGACAGGGAGAGAGGCAGTATGAGTAGATGAAAGAATAAGAGGGAATACATAGAAATCCAAGGGTTTTTGACAGAACATCAATTGCCTATTTTAAATACAGATGTGTCTAAGCTACTACTGGCCAGAGTTACTTGACATTCTTTCATACGAGTAGTATGCTTGTATGTTTACCTTAAGCTTTTTCTTTTTAAAGATGTATAATTACTGAGAGAAATAATCTCATAGTATATAGTTTATATATTTTAGTGTACTTTAAAGGAGTACTAGAGTACTTTGTTTTTTAAATCTTTACAAAGATGACCTGCACTATTATTAAACATTGATTTTAATATCATTGTTTCTCTTTAATTATAACTAAATATAAAACATTTTTAGTTTACATTTGTGTAATTCAATGGTATTCTAGGATTCTTGATTATTATAGCAGTATAGAATATCACAGGTTTGTAAGTCCTCATGATTATGTACACATTATTTGAATGTATATACAATTATAAACCAGTATTTTTTCTCTATTAAAATATCTTTGTATTTCACTAAATATATATTACAGGATTAAAGCATTTGGATTGTAATTCAAATCTCTTGGAAACTATACCTTCTGAATTGGCTAGCATGGAATCACTAGAATTGCTTTATTTGCGGAGGAATAAATTACGTTTTCTACCGGAATTTCCTTCTTGTAAATTATTAAAGGTACTATTTAGTTGATTATTAAATAACTATACATTTTCTGAAAGTTAATCGTGAAAATAAAATTTTAAATGTATTTTACATTGAGAATATGTATTAGTTATGTGTTATTTTTTCCTATATTCCTATTTTTCAGAATTTTAATGACTAAATATATTAATGGTATTGTTAATAATAGATTTTTTTTAAAAAAGCAGTAATCAATTTTAAAAATAAGAATTTGTCCATTTCATCTGGAGAGTAGTTTATAACTGGAGAAGTAGTAGATGATGAGGCTAACAAAGTAAGTTGGGACCATAGTGCAGGAAACCTGGAATACCAGGAATGAATATGTATCTAATTCTATAAGTTGCCAACTCATGTTTACCTCATCATAAAGTCTGTTTAAAATTAATTACTTTTTTTGGTATTAAGTGTATAGCATTAACATTGTATTTAAATTTGCTATGCTTTGCTTTTCTGTATGTATACTTTTATGCATTAGTGTTGAGTTTGTTTTGTTTTTTGTTTGTTTTTCTGAACATAGTTGCTTTACAATGTTGTGTTCCTTTTTGCTGTACAGCGAAGTGAGTCAGCTATATGTATGTATATATCTACTCCCTCTTGGACCTCTCTTCCAGCCCCCCCACCCCTTCACACCCATCTAGGTCATCACAGAGCACCGAGTTGAGCTCCCTGTGCTATACAGCAGGTTCCCACTAGCTATCAGTTTTACACATGGTACTGTGTATATGTCAATACTAATCTCCCAATTTGTCCCCCCATCCCCCTCTGTCCACACATCCATTTTCTATGTCTGTGCCTCTATTCCTGTCCTGCAAATAGGTTCATCTCTACCATTTTTCTAGATTCCACACATATGTGTTAATATACAATACTTGTTTTTTTCTTCCTGACTGACTTCACTCTGTATGACAGACTCTACATCCATCAACATCTCTACAAATGACCCAATTTCATTCTTTTTTATGGCTGAGTAATAATTCCATTGTATATATGTACCACATCTTCTTTATCCATTCATCTGTTGATGGACATTTAGGTTGCTTCCATGTCCTGGCTATTGTAAATAGTGCTGCAATGAATATTGGGGTACATGTGTCTTTTTGAATTATGGTTTTCTCAGGGTATGTGCGCAGTAGTGGGATTGCTGGGTCATATAGTAGTTCAATTTTTAGTTTTTTAAGGAATCTCCATACTGTTCTGCATAGTGGCTGTACCAATTTACATTCCCACCAACAGTGCAAGAGGGTTCCTCTTTCACCACACCCTCTCCAGCGTTTATTGTTTGTAGATTTTTCTTGATGATCGCCATTCTGACCCGTGTGAGATGATACCTCATTGTAGTTTTGATTTGCATTTCTCTAATAATTAGTGATGTTGAGCATCTTTTCATGTGCCTCTTGGCCATCTATCTGTATGTCTTCTTTGGAGAAACGTCTATTTAGGTCTTCTGCCCGTTTTTTGATTGGTTTGTTTGTTTTTTTAATATTGAGCTGCATGAGCTGTTTGTATATTTTGGAGATTAATCCTTTGTCAGTTGCTTTGTTTGCAAATACTTTCTTTCTGAAGGTTGTCTTTTCATCTTATTTATGGTTTCCTTTGCTGTGCAGAAGCTTTTAAGTTTAACATCATACACAAAAATAAACAAAATGAATTAAAGACCTAAATGTAAGACTGAACACTATAAAACTCTTGGAGGAAAAAATAGGCAAAACACTCCTTGACATAAATCACAAAAAGATCTTTTTTGACCCACCCCCTAGAGTAATGAAAATAAAAACAAAAATAAACATATGGGACCTAATTAAACTTAAAAGCTTTCGCACAGCAAAGAAAGCCATAAACGAGTTACTTTTAAACAGAATGGTGACAATGATATAAATAACTGAAAAAATTATCATTTAATAAGATTAATTATCTATCTGATAATCTTAGATTCTGCTAGTGAGAAATCAGTATATATAATAATCACTAATAAAAATGTTGAGTAACAAACCTTTATTATAATATAAATAACTTTTTTAACTTGTACTGATTTGTTTTAAAACTTTTAATTTTTTATCAGTATAGTTCTTGGATTTGTGTTTTTATTGATTCTGTAAATGTAACTACTAAATCATTTCTCTGCTTTGGTTTTATAAACTTGGAACTTTCTTCCAGATTAAACCTTTAATTAATTTTTAAATTACTAGGAAATTCTTGAAAATTTTCCTTTTTGTCATTTTTCTTTAACTGTAAGATTGCTTAAATATAATTAAAAATTTAAGCATCTTAGTAATTAGATAATTTTCCATGTATTTTTCAATGATTTGAAATCAAGATTTCAATTTTATTTTCATTATCTAGTATAAAGTTGAATACAGAAATATACATGATTGATCTTTGCTTTTGTAGGAATTACATGTAGGTGAAAACCAGATTGAAGTATTAGGGGCAGGACACCTTAAGCATCTGAATTCTATCCTTGTGCTAGACCTGCGAGATAACAAGTTAAAATCCGTTCCAGATGAAATTACACTCCTGCAATCTTTGGAAAGGCTTGATCTAAGCAACAATGATATTAGTAGGTAAGTTTAAAGATGGAATGAATAAGAAATCATTTCTGTATTTGGTTGTAATTCATAAGTTATAAAAGCATGTAGAGATCTCTTTTATAAATCAAATTCAATAACTGTTTATTGAGTAGGTATCATGTGTAGACCTACAAAGATTTTGTTCTTGGCAGCAAGCTTAATATGCTAATGGAATCAGTTACTCCAACTCAGTAGGACACAAACTCTATGAATAACTCCTAGATCAGTGCCTGGGTACATAGAAGCTGCCTGATAAATATTTGTTGAATTTGTTAAATGACGTAAAGCCATGGGAGAGATACGAAATACTTTGGGGGTTTAAAGGAGATACAGGAATCACAATTTATTGAGAAGACTCAGGGCAGACTTTGTGGAAGAAATAAAATTTTTAGATGATATTATAGAACTGGGACCAGGGTGAAGCAAGTTAATTGCCTAGAGCACAAAATTTAAATGTACGCACAGGGTCATGCCTCATTATAGTCCTATCATGTGATCTTTGAAGGATGACCACTATTTTCAAGTGCATGTGTAAGGTGGTCAGAATGACTCATTTGGCAGGAGGAAACTGCACAAACAAAGCTCTGAAAGTTTAGAAAATGAATTGTAGGTACATATAGAGAGAACAGCAAGGAATCGAGTTGAGATGGTAGGGTGCACGAAAGGAGATTGTGAGAATTTAGTTCTTGAAAGATAAGTTGAGGCCATGTGAAAGAGTTCCTTAAAATGCCTGTGAAGAGCCAGTTTTCGTTAATTAAGAGGTGGGGAGATTAACAACAAAACCAACTTGATTGTAATCTCATTAAAAAATAAATTGGTGATAGTGGGTCAGATACTTTGGATAGGAGTGGTTTTGTAGACGGGAATTCTAAAAAATTCTATTAATCTAATAATGATCACTAAGGAGCACTTGCTATATCCAATTTACTGAGTTGACATCTTTGTAGATTTCTCTCATGTAATAAGGACCTAAACTGTAGTGATAATGGGAATGGAAAGAAGAGGAAAGATGTGAAAGGTGTGATGAGTTAGAATAAGTAGTATTTAGCAATTGATTGTGTTGGAGCTGTAGAGGAAGAGGGTAGTGAGCAAAGAATCATAAGGAGTTATAAAACCATAATATTTAGAGATGGAATTATTTTACAGATACATAAAAAAAAGACTCAGACTCACCTAAGATTGTATGCCAGTTAGGTGTCTGAAGTTTTATGTTTGGATGTCAGAAACATGGTTTGCTCTTCACAGAAGGAGAAAGGTTAAGCAAGGTAGACTTTCTTCTATGTGTATATTTCAATAACTTTTTAAAAATCAAAATTGTTTTCACAGTGTACATATGGCATATGGTACATCTTTTTATTTTATTTTATTTATTTATTGTTTCTGGCTGCGTTGGGTCTTCGTTTCTGTGTGTGGGCTTCTCTACAGTTGCGGCGAGTGGGGGCTACTCTTCGTTGCGGTGCACGGGCTTCTCGTTGTGGTGGTGTCTCTTGTTGTGGAGCATGGGCTCTAGGCGTGCGGGCTTCAATAATTGTGGCTCGCAGGTTCTAGAGTGCAGGCTCAGTAGTTGTGGCGTGTGGGCTTAGTTGCTCCATGGCATGTGCATGTGGGATCTTCCTGGACCAGGGCTAAAACCCATGTCCCCTGCATTGGCAGGCGGATTCTTAACCACCGTGCCACCAGGGAAGCCCCATATGGTACATCTTGACCATAGATTTGAATGCTTGGACAGTGACCATTCTTTCCACTCACTTCTATTTATGACAGAATTAATAAGTGACCTGGATATTCCTAAAAGTACTTATAACTAATGAATGAAATAATCGCTTGCCTCATAAATACTGACATATACATTTTCCCCCATAACAGTCTTATTTTGGCTACTACATGAAAGCAGCAGAAAGCAAATATTTAAAACAATGATGACAAGTAATATTAAATAAATAAAGTAATGGGTACAAATATTTCTGATATATCTGTTTCTCTTTCTCCAGAGCTCTGGATATAAAGTGTGTGTATATCACAGGGCCTAGAACATAATGAAACTAATAAGTATTTTCCTTCCTTTCATCTGATCTCATACTTCCTAGATATTAGACCGTTCTATGCATTTTTTACCCCTCCAGAATCTCCTCTAACTAAAATATTGATTCCTTTCAATGCTACCAGAGTAATTTTTATAAAGTACAAATTATCAGGTTGTTATTTTCCTTCCCTTCATCTGATCTTATACTTCCTAGATATTAGACCATTCTATGCATTTTTTGCCCCTCCAGAATCTCCTCTAACTAAAATATTGATTCCTTGCAATGCTACCAGAGTAATTTTTATAAAGTACAAATTATCAGGTTGTTCTTCTACTAAAAAACTTTGATGATTCTCCATTCTTATAGCACTGTTTCCCAAATATGGTTATGTATCAGACCACATGAGAAGCTTTAAGAAAAAATGCAGATACTGAGGCAACAATGAATCAGAATCTTTAACAATGGAACCTTAGAATTGTTTTGAGTTTTATTTTTAAAAATTCCTAGGAGATTTTGATGCGTCTGGTTTTCCATCCAGCAGTTGGGAATCACTGTCTTGCAAGATAACATTCAGAATTTTTAGTGTAACAGCTAAGTACATCTCAGAGTCAGACTTCATTCAGTCTCTCTTTGTCATCTTTCACTTCCACAGGTATCCTACTCTGACAACACTGAACTGCAAATGTACTGACTTTTTCATTTTCTTTACCTTAGAATGCCCTTTTCCTGCCTGACTGCCTGATGGAATTCCATTCTTTTTAAGCCCAAATCCAGGCTTTGCTACTCCCTTCTCCCTCTACCCCCCTTGCTAATTTCTACTTCTGTACTCTCAGAGCAACTTTACTTGTTTAGCACTTGTCTTATTACATATATATATATATAAAAAATTCATTTGTTGACATATCTGCATACAATAAAATCTACCAATTAAAATATACAATTTGATGATTTTTGACAAATGTATGTAATTGTATAACCATTGTTACAGTCATGAAGAACATTTCTGTTTCCCTAACTTCTCCTACCCTTTGCAGTCAATCCCCTGTTCATATCCCCAACCCCTAGCAACCAGTGATGTGCTCTGTCACTGTAGTTTTGCCTTTTTAAAAATTTCATATAAATGAAATCACAGCATATAGTTTTTGTGTCTTTTTTCTTGTGGTATAAAGCTTTTGTGATTCATTCATGTGTATCAATAGTTTATTCATTTTTATTGCTGAGTGTTATTTCATTATACAGATATACCACAATTTATTCATCTCTTCACTAGTTAGTTGATGGATATTTGGATTACTTTCAATTTTCTGACTATTGTGAATATTCATGTAAGTCTTTGGTTGGACATTATTTTCATTTTTCCTGGGTAAATATGTAGGAGTGGGATTGCTTAGTTGTATGGTGAGTGTATATTTAACTTTAAAAAACTCCACTTTCTAGAGTGGCTGTGCTATTTTATATGCTCACCAGCAACATAAGATAATTCCTGTATTTTGGTTAGCGATACATGTGTCCTTTTCCTTTGTTCAACTAAAAATTTTTTAAGGGAACGTTCTTGTTATCCCTACACCAATGCCTAGTATATTATAGATGCTTAACAGATTTTGAGATTTAATATTTATGTGTATAAACTGGTTATCTTTTTGTGTACCAAAGATAAAAATTACTTTCTTTACTGAATGAAAATATGAATTATGCAATTGAAAATTATTTTTTCTCATTTTTTTTCCAATTAGGAAATATTTTGTTTGCTTACATTTACTTTTTAGCACTGGATACAATTTAGCAAATGTTTTATAGCTCACATTCTTTTTTTAGTAATCACAATATGATAGTATCGAAACAAATTTCTCTTTTTTTTTTTTTTTAAACAAGTTTGGCCTCTATTTCGAGAGGAAATATTTTAGGCCTAAATTACTTAGGCTTTCTTTGACACTATTTTATGGTGTATAGTTTGTCATATGTTAGTTTTATAATCTACTACTTGGTTGAATTATACTTACCCTTAATGTCTTCCTTGAAATCAATTTAATCTTTTGTAGTCTGCCCTGTTCATTGGGAGAACTTCATTTGAAATTCCTGGCACTAGAAGGAAATCCTTTGAGAACGATTCGAAGAGAAATTATAAATGTAAGCATATTTAGAATTCAGTGCTGGGTTTTTTTTTGTTTGTTTGTTTGTTTTGGGTTTTTTTGCGGTACACGGGCCTCTCACTGTTGTGGCCTCTCCCGTTGCGGAGCACAGGCTCTGGACGCACAGGCTCAGCGGCCATGGCTCACGGGCCCAGCTGCTCCACGGCATGTGGAATCTTCCCGGACCGGGGCACGAACCCATGTCCCCTGCCTCGGCAGGCAGACTCTCAACCACTGTGCCATCAGGGAAGCCCTCAGTGCTGGTTTTTAAATTTGATATTGAAACATACACATTGATCTATAAAACTGCAATGTATGTCTTGGTGAATATGTCTTTCTCCCCACATTTTCAGAAAGGAACCCAAGAAGTCTTAAAATATCTACGAAGCAAGATTAAAGGTACTTTTCTATTTTCTCCCATATTTTGAAGGATAACATGAAAAGTGGTAAAGAGTTAATAGTATATAAATTTACATGTATTTTTGGTGTAAATATTTAGAGAGAATGGTCCCTGGCAGGTGTGGCTCTAATTCTGAATCCACTAGGCCATAAGTATGCTGAAATTATTTAAAAAACCATTAAATTCACAATAATACTGTTCTATCCTTAATCTCTTTGAGTTGTGTTATACTGTATCAATTAGAAAATATAAAAGAAGATTCTGTAAGCACCTAATGCTTTACCTTTGAAAAAAGCGCAAAACTTGACTATTATGGTATAATATAAGGGTTCTGTTGACTGGGAAGTATATTAACAGGCATTTGAATATATGGTCCATTCATAGTTTTGGTAAGTTCTGACAAAAATAAAGACAAAACACATTTTTTAGGAATGCTAATTTAGCACAAACATGCACCAAAAGAAAAATTACCATAAATTTAATTTTTAATGTTTCACTAAAATTGTGATTTATTCCAGTTTTTATTTCATGTATGTTATTGTAGCACACACTACATGTAGAACATTAAGAAAAAAATTTTTGTGCCAGTGTAATGCTGCATAACAAACCACTCCAAAACTTAGTAGCTAAATACAGTAGCTATTAATTTAGCTCACAACTCTTGGTTATGCACAGCCTAGTCTAGCACCATATTGTCAGTCAGTGATGTTAAATAAATAAGATAATTGTATACTTAAGTAATTTATATTTTCCACTTTGCCCTTCAAATAAATTGACATAATTTTCTAAGACTCTCATTTTCTGACAATCAGATAATGTCCTTTTCTCTCCAGATATACTTTCTCCTCAAGCAAGATTGATTATTCTGATATAAATCAGTTAGAAGTCATGTCAGAATAATCAAAAAAATTTTAAAGCCTTTTTTTTAGACTAGTTTAAGGTTTACAACAAAATTGAGAGGAAGTTACAGAGATTTCCCACATGTCCTCTGCCTGCACACATATACCCTCCCTCAATATCAGCAACACTCACTAGAATAGTACATTTTTTACAAAGGATGGAACCTATGTTGACACATCATAATCACCCCAAGTGCATAGGTACCTTAGGGTTCACTCTTGGTGTTGTACATTCTATGGGTTTGGACAAATGTATAATGCCATATATTCATCATGGTAATATACAAAGTATTTTCACTGCTGTAAAAATCCTCTGTGATCTGCCTATTCATCCTCCCTCCCCCACACAATCCCTGCCATCCCTGACAACCACTGATCTTTTTCTTGTCTCTGTATTTATGTCTTTTCCAGAATGTCAAATAATTGGAATCATACAGTCTGTAACCTTTTCAGATTGGCTTCTTTCACTTAGTAATATGCATTTAAGCTTCCCTCACGTCTTTTTAAGGCTTAAATAGCTTATTTCCTTTTAACACTGAATGATATTTCACTGTCTGTATGTACCACAGTTTATCTACTCACCCACCTACTGCAAGACGTCACGGTTGCTTCGAAGTTTTGACAGTTATGAATAAAGCTGCTATTTTTTGCATATGGATGTCCCATTGTTTCAGCATCATTGTGAAAAAGACTATCTTTGCCTTTGTATATTCCATTGTATTACCTTTGCTCCTTTGTCAAAGATCAGCTGACTACATTTATGGGGGTCTCTTTATGGATTGTCTATTCTGTTCATTGATCTGTTTGTTCTTTTGCCGTATCACACTGTCTTGATTACTATCTTTAAGTTGGATAGCATCAGTCTTCCAATTTTGTTCTTCTCTTCCAATACTATGTTGCCTGTTCTGGCTCTTTTGCCTCTCCATATAAACCTTAGAATCAATTTGTTGATACTGACAAAATAACTTGCTGGGATTTTGATTGGAATTACATTGAATATATAGATCAAATAGGGAAGAACTGACATCTTGACAGTATTGGATCTTTCCATCCATGAATATGGGATATCTCTCCATTTACTTAGATCTTCTTTGATTTCATTCATCAAAGTTTTGTAGTTTTCCTCATATAGTTCTTTTTTTTTTGCGGTATGCGGGCCTCTCAGTGTTGTGGCCTCTCCCGTTGCAGAGCACAGGCTACGGACATGCAGGCTCAGCGGCCATGGCTCACGGGCCCAGCCGCTCCGCGGCATGTGGGATCTTCCCGAACCGGGGCACGAACCCGTGTCCCCTGCATCGGCAGGCGGACTCTCAACCACTGCGCCACCAGGGAAGCCCCCTCATATAGTTCTTATTCACATTTATTAGATTTATACCTGAGTATTTCAGTTTTGGATGCTAATGTAAATGGTACTATGTTTTTAATTTCAAACTCTACTTGTTTATTGTTGATATAGAGGAAAACAATTTACTTTTATATATTAACCTTATATCCTGCAGCCTTACTATAGTATAATCACTTATTAGTTCCAGGAGGTTATTTTTGGATTTTCTAACAAGATGATTGTGCCATCTGTGAACAAAGACAGTTTTATGTCCCCCTTCCCAATCTGTGTACCTTTTATCTCTTTTCTTGTCTTATTGCATTAGCAAGAACTCCCTCCAGTGCAGTGCTGAAGAGGAGTGAGTGGAGAGAGGGCACATCCTTGCCTTGTACCTGATCTTAGGGGGAAAGCTTCAAGTTTCTCAACATTAATTATGACAGCTGTAGGGCTGTTATAGTCTTTATTAAGTTGACAAAGTTCTCTTGTTTCTGTTTTACTGAGTTTTTATCATAAATGCCTGTTGGATTTTATCAAACACATTTTATACATCTATTGATATGACCATGTAATTTTTCTGTTTTAGCCTGTTGATACGAAGGATTACATTAGTTGATTTTTGAATGCTGAACTAGCCTTGCATACCTGGTTAAATCCCAGTTGTTTATGGTGTATAATTCTTTTTATACTTTTTTAGATTTGATTTGCAAGTATTTTGTTGAGGATTTTTACATGTATGTTCATGAGAGATTTTGCTTTCTAGTTTTATTTTCTTGCAATTTCTTTGTCTGGTTTTGGTATTAGGGTAGTACTGGCCTCATGGAATGAGTTAGGAAGTATTCTCTCTGCTTCATTCCTTGGAAAAAGATTGTAGAGTATTGGTATAATTTCTTCCTTAAATGTTTGGTAGAATTCACCAGTCATACTGTCTGGGCCTGGTGCTTTCTGTTTCGGAAGGTTATTAATTATTGATTCGATTTCTTTAATAGATACTAGGCCTATTCAGATTGTCTGGTTTTTCTTGTGTGAGTTTTGGAAGACTGTGTATTTCTAGGAATTCACCCATTTCATCTAGGTTATCAAAATTGTGGACATAGAATTGTTCTTAGTATTCTTTCATTATCCTTTTTTGTGTGCATGGAACCTGCAGTGATGTCTTCTCTTTCATTTCTGATATTAGTCATTTGTGTCCTCTCTCCTTTTTTCTTAGCCTGGCATAGAGGCATACTAATTTTATTGATCTTTTCAAATAACTAGCTTTTGGTCTTATTGATTTTTCTCTATTGATCTCCTGTTTTCAATTTCATCAATTTCTACTCTAGTTCTTCTTATTTCTTTTCTTGATTTGGATTTAATTATCTTTTCTTTTTCTAATTTCCTAAAGTAGAAACTTCGATTGGCGATTTTAGATCTTTCTTTTTTTCTAGTATATGCATTGAATGCTGTGAGTTTCCCTCTAAACACTGCTTTCAGTTCAAACAACAGATTTCAATAAGTTGTGTTTTTATTTTTATGTAGTTAAAAATATTGTAGAATTTCTCTTTAGATTTCTTTTTTGAGCTATGTGTTATTTAGAAATGTGTTGTTTAATAATCACATATTTTGAGAATTTCCAGTTATCTTTCTGTTATTGATTTCTAGTTTAATTTCATTGTCCTCTGAGAGTAGACATTGATTGCTGTACCTTAAAAAGGTATGTTTTATGGCATTATAAGGTACAAGGTCGATTAAATATATTAGGATATATACTAAGCTGTTGTATTGTACATGACTTCTTCTCATATGCCATTGGTCAGAACTTATATTGCAGCCACTCATGTAAGGGGAGCTGGGAAATACAGCTTTTTTTTTTTTTTTTTTAAATAAGAAGCAGCTTTATTGTCATGTAATTCACATGCCATACAATTCTTCCATTAGAATTGTACAACTACATGTTTTTTGCTATATTAACAGGTAAGTACAACCATTGCCATAGTCAATTTTAAACATTTTCATCACCTCAAAAAGAATTGCAGTACCTTTTGGCTATTATGGATAATGCAGTGATAAACATTTATTTACAAGTTTCAGTGTGAACGTGTCTTCATTTCTCTTGCATATACATCTAGGAGTGGAATTGCTGGGTCGTATGGTAATTTTATATTAAGTCATTTGAGAACTGCCAGACTGTTTTTCACAAAGCAGCTGCACCAGTTTACATTCTCATTAGTATTGTATTAGGGTTCCGATTCTTCCACATCCTCACTAACACTTGTTTTCTGACTTTCTGATTCTAGCCATTCTAGTGGGTATGAAGTGGTATCTCATTGTAGATTTGATTTGCATTTCCCTGATGAATAATAACGTTGAGCATTATGTGCTTATTAGCCATTTGTACATCTTTGGAGAAATACATTGCCCAATTGAGATACATTGCCCAATTTTTAATTATTTTTATTATTGAGATGTAATAATTCTTTATGTAGTCTAGATATAAGTCTCTTGTCAGATATATGATGTGCAGATATTTTCCAGGCTTCTGTGGGTTTGTCTTTTCATTTTCTTGATAGGGTCCTTTGAAACAAGTTTTTTTTGAATTTTGATGGAATCGTTTTCTTTCTTTTTTTGCTTATGTGTTTGGTTTCATATCTAAAAGTTCTTTGCAAAATCCTGTTTTATGAAGATTTCTCCTATTTTTTCTTCTAAGAGTTTTATACTTTTGCTCTTACATTCATGTCTTTGATCCACTTTGAGTTAATTTTTATATATAGTATGAGATAAGGGTATAATTTCATTCTTTTGCTTGTGACTATCCAGTTTCTGTGTACCATTTGTTGAAAAGACTTCTTTTCTCACTGAATGGTCTTGGCATTTTTTGTTGAATATCACTTAACTATAAATGTAGGATTTATTCTGGACTCTCAATTTTATTCCATTGATCTATATGTCTATCCTGTGCCAGTACTACACTATCTTGATTACCATTGCTTTGTACTAAGTTCTGAAATTGGGAAGTGTAAGTCCTACTTTATTCTTCTTTCTTGGGTTTGTCTTGGCTACTCTGGGTTTCTTGCAATCGCATACAAATTTTAGAATCAGCTTGTTAATTTCTACAAAGAAGTCAGCTGGGTTTCTGATAGGGATTGCATGGAATCTAGATCAGTTTATGGAATATCGCCATCTTAGTTTTTTTAATCAAAAAGTCAATAAATGTATATGGTAAAAAAAATTCAAGCAATATACAAGAACATACAATGAAAAATAAATCTATTTCTAACAGTAGTCCCCTCCCAAGAGACAACAGCCTCTCTCTTTACATTCTCCTTGATGCTGATTATTAAAAGTAGCTCTTTGGAAAGTATTGAGAATATTCTATTTCAATATGTAATCATGCTAATATACATGTATATTTAAAAAATAATGCTGGGTTTTGTTGCTGTTTTAATATGTCTCTCTGCTGATGTAATTTGGCAGTATATATTACATATTTTTTAAAGTGACATAACCAAATCGCTAGGGAACTTCTAAATACCAAAGCATTTCACTTGGTATAAATATTTCTCTCAGTGTCTTTTATTTCTATTTGATATTCTGTCATTTATTCTGTGCTACTTCTGTAAATAAAATATTTATATGATATGTATTTGTGTGGAAAATAATCACTTAATAATTATTGATTAATGAATAACTGAAGAGCTTAATGCAAGAGAAATACACTTGGTATTATTTAACAAATGTTCACTAAATGCCTACTGGGTTGAAGCAAGATCAGGGATACTACTGATTTTTTTTTTTTTTTTTAATGTTCTTTTGGCAAGCCTCTGCTCTTAACATATGAATACTAGGACCGTTTTATCATTTTTGCATCGCTAAAAATTAATAGACTTATTTTATTTCTGTCTAGATTGCTGAAGTCTCTTTTGCCAAAAAATCACAAAGCTGTCTCTTAAATGTGTATGATTTTTGTTTGTTTTGTTTTTTATGCCATATTAGGACAGTGTGAAACATTAAACGGTCTCTGGAGATTAGTGAAAGGGTTGATTGTATGTAAATGTGTAAGTAGGTATGCATGTTAGGAAATATCTATTTAAAATAAAGTCTTACATTTGCTAAGAAAGATCTTAATGTGAGTAATGTACCAAAAGCTTACTTGACTATGCAAATTGCCAGATTTTAAATGATTGGGGATAATCAGCTTCATAGTATCCTAAACTGAAAAGATAGGCAGATGCCTATTTGGTAGAAATTTTGGGGAAATAATACTTTTCCTTTGTTAACAAATTACTTCATTAGAAGTAATACCATATTATTTTTGCTTAAGAGGAAGGATTGCTTGTCATTGTTTCTTCTGAGACATTGTAGTTATCCTTTATTCTTTCCTACTCCTAAATTTTCTTATGGTAGGATTTATTAAAATATTTTGAACTTTATTTCTATTAAATAAAGATTAAATTCTAGATCTAGATTTGAGATATTGGAAATAAAACATATGAAAAGATATTTTCACCAGTAATATCTATCAATAGAGATCATGTAAACTATTTTTAAGTATTTTTAAGAATTTTTAAAATGACTTTGCAGTATAAATATTGGTTTTTATATAACTTTTGTTTTGCCAGATGATGGACCTAGCCAAAGTGATTCTGTTACTGAGACTGCCATGACACTACCAAGTGAATCTAGAGTCAATGTACATGCCATCATCACATTAAAAATATTAGACTATAGGTATGTAATTCATTTTTTAAAAAATTGCAAAACACATAGGAAACTTTCAGAAATAATCCTTCAGAAAAATTGGTGAAGAATTCATCAGAGTGCATTAGTACTTAGAATAATAGCAATTGCAAAAACAGTGATGAGATAAAAGCATATTAAAAGTACAGTGAATTTAAATGCCCATTCCTTAGGTGATTTGTGTTTATTAGGCTTAAGAGATAGATAAATGGTCGTTAATAGTAAAATTTTTATAATAAAGAACATTTTATTATTATAAAAAATAAAAGTGACAGTATTCATTGGTAATAAAATTTTCTGACTCAGTTACCAGCATCCAGAGAGAATTTTATATTGGAGGGGCTCCTATATTGGTAACTAAAAAATAAGTATCATTTATTTAATGAACACCTCAAGCAGGCAAAGCGTGAGAGGTTGTACTCTGTTTATATATTTGAATACAAGTCAAATAATATGTCATAATAATGTGCTCTGGTAGCACATATGATAAACCTGAAATAATTACAATGTTGGTATATAAACTGAGGCAGAAGCCTAATAATTTTTATATATTATGTGTGTGTGTTCGATTGGAGAAAGAAGATACCTATGCATAGATTGGAAGTGGTTGTCAAGTATTCTTCAGTACTATCTAAGGCAGCAGTGATAAAAACAACCAATACTGTCAAAACTCTTGCAGTGATTAGCTCATGTCTGGGTATTGTAATGAAAATAAAAAAGAATACAGACTCAAGTTAGATAGTGACTGGGTTTGTTCAGTTACCCACACAGCCAGCATTAATTTCTGGCCTCTTTTCCTTAACGTATGAGTAGGTACCACCTGCTGAACGGTTAAGATTCAGTCTCTGTTTCAGATTTGTTATGTTCCATTCACATAGAAATCACTACCCTAAACCACCTTCCTTCTTTGACACTGTAACACCGAGTAGTACTCTTCCCTACTTGTAGTTGTGTCCTTCTTCTCATAGCATAACATAGCAATTTAGCATGTCTTATCTTACACATAATATAGCCATTTATTCAGTAGGTAGTTTTGGAGTCTACTAGGTATGTATCAAATTCTATGCTAGCTGTTGTACTACCTGAATGATCAGACAGACTTGATTCCTGCCTTGGAATTTCTTACCTTAAATTTCCTTTTATCTCTGGCTTCCATTCTCTTCACCCTGCATGGATATGATTTACTGAGTTTCTATTCTGTGCTGGACATTGTACTAGGTACTTCACATATGCTCTTGCTTTTAATCATTTAAAAAATCTATAAAGTAGTAGTGATACAATTTTTTTTGGTGGGATATAATCATTCCCATTCTTTAAAGGTACAGATGTCACAAAAGCATAATGAAGATAGCACTTAAGACCATACATCTTAAATTGTTTTGATTCTAAATTTATTGTAATTTGTTTTCCTTGGAGACTTTAATTGGACAGGAGTATCCTATTCAAAATATAAATTATTTCCCAATCTTAAGGCATAAATGCCTTCAACTAAAGTTTTAAACATAGCGTAAATCTTCAAAGTTTAATTTGAATAAATCAGTTTCCCATGACTTGAGCATTTCTGATGGAAAAGATAGAAGTGCTCCATCTGCACAGCAGAAAATGGGTCCTGAAAGCAAAAGTGGAAGGCATAATAACAGTGAAATCTAGGCTTTTTATCATTTTTTTATCCTTTTATCTTTCTGTATACTGTATGCTTTTCTTATACAGTTCTCCCATAACACACATTATATGTAATATTGTTTTCTTGCTCATACAGTCATTCGACATTCCATTGAAGATTCTTTTAAGTGGATGAGGTTAGGCATTAAAAATTGTAAAAGAATAACATAAGCATAACAGCTAATTATAACATCAAATTGTTAAATCTGCAAACGTCAGAGTTCTACTATACTTTCATTTAAGATTAAATTTATATTTTATTGAAAATATAACTGAAAATTTTAATGAAAAGGAAATGTATTTATGTTTATATTTGCAAAAATTCTGACATAAATAACAATGAATAATTCTTCAGATTCTAATTTCATAGAACTGAGGTTTAAGGAAGGTAAATTACAAAGCTTATTTTATTAATGGAAGAACCAGGAATAGTTTAATTCAAGGTCACTACCCTGTGTACCTTTTCACATGCTAAATGAGATAGAAACTGGTTTAGGTTATGAGAAAACTAGTTTAGTACAGTGTTGAACTTTTAAAAATGATTGTTGTCTTATAGTTAACTATATACCCAAAGAAAGTTGAGAGCTAACCTCTGTTAGAGATTTTTAAGAAAAGGGGTGAGAACAGTTCTTTAAATTATACATTTAGTTTTACTCTGAGGTAGAGGAATCTATTAACTGTTCCTTTACTGTATGACTTTTGGACATCTTAGGCTCTGAAGATATCTCTCTGTTTTTATTCCCATTGAGTATATGACTACACAGAAGGTGTGGCACAGTGTTATGACACAATATGTTGTCTGAATTCCTAACAGTTAACATTTTGTGGGTTGGCAGGTTTTTTTAGCATTTTTACAGAACTTCATAATCAACTGTCTTGAAAAATCTCCTTATGAAATCTTTAAAGGCCTTAAAAATGAAAAGCAATAATCTTCTTTCCAGATTGCTAAGAATGATGCATTTTAAACCATTTTTCATTTAGTGATAAACAAACAACTTTGATTCCTGATGAAGTGTTTGATGCAGTAAAAAGTAACATTATCACTTCTGTTAACTTCAGTAAGAATCAGCTATGTGAAATACCCAAAAGGTAAGAACTGTTCGTGATGCTATTTCTGTTAAGTTGTGAATCATTCTCAGTTGTACTTGCATCTTAGTTGCAAGAATAATTACTTTTCATAGTTTCTTAATTAAAAAGTGCATGTAAAAATTCTTACATTGTTAATATTTGAGGGATTTGGCAAAATTTACTTAAGTATTCCCTGAGACACTTTTAACATTGGTTCTGAGAGATAGATAGGTTAAAACTTTTTCTTTTACATTTTAAACTTGGAAAATAGGTATTAGAATTATTAAAAATATTACTTTTTTCCTATATAGTGAAATATCAGAGGAAAATTTTAAGAGACCATCTAAAGCCAATTTCATGTAGATTAATAGGAATTTGGGACTTTATGTTAATGAATTGCCAAGCCAGTGAATTTTTCCACTGATAGTAAAAGCAAAATTGACAACTCTTTTAACATTTTCCTCCTAGAAAAGGATTCTTCATTTACAAACATTAGAAATCATTTGCCTTGTACTTTGTACTGTTTAATACATCTCTCTGGATGTTAATTATAGCAAAATCTTTAGGTTTTGAGAGAATATTAGTTTAGTATAGTGTTGAACTTCTAAAAATGATTGTTATCTTGCCATTAACTATATACCCAAAGAAAGTTGGCAAACAGCCTTGCAATTAAAACAGCAGTATGGGAGACAGGATAGGGTAATCATAAAGAATTAGGGCAATAGAGTCAGTTGCTTGTATCTATATCCCAGATCTATGAGCTTTGTGGCTTTGGGCAGGATAACTAGCTTCTCCTAGTTTCCTCAGTTGTGAAGTAAAGATAATAGTAGACCTATTTATAAGAATTAAATTAAATGACATATCCACTTAAAGCATTTAACCAGTACCTAGCACTTAATAAATACTTAAGTACTTTAAAAAAAAAGAAAAAGAAAAAAGAAAGTGATGTATTGGGGAAATTTCATCTGACTGCCCCAAATTTTTTTAGATAGCTTAAAATTTTTAAAAAGTCAGACAAACTATTATTTGCTTTCTATTTACAGAGAATAGTTTGAGGAATGTAGATCTTGAAAGATGATAACCTTAAGAGATTCTACTGAGAAAGGGGATCTAGTTCATTTTCTTTTTCTCTCGTTTGAAGTGTTCAGAAGGTATTTGAGCATTTAGATTGGCTCTTAGATAAGACAAGTTTGCCTTGGGGATCCTAGATCAAACAAGCTGATTGGGGATGAAGATGGAAGGAGTTAAAAGATATTATGTTATTGCTTACTTTCTCATTTTATCCCACAGTCTGATTATTTTTATGCAAAACAGTATGCTATTCTGTTACCACAGTTATTTTGTCATGTTTTTTTCACAAGTCACAAAATTGATTGCAAAAATAATACTTATTTATAAAATATTGGACTAAATGAAGAGAAGTAATTTATGGTCTCATCACTGATTTATTCTATTGACTTCCTGGCATATTTTATTTCAAGCTGCTACCCATTTAGAATTACACATATAATTCGTATCTTGACTGGTTTATTTGTCATAAACATTTTCCCATGTTGTAAACAATACTTTAAAAATGTAATTTATCTATATACCATAAGCTTGATTATGGCAGTAAATAAAACAAAACATTGTATTTCTAAGCCAAATTTTCAGAAGAATTACTAAGTCAGAGTATGGCTCTCGATATATAAGTCCAAAAGCTTTCCAAAAAAGTTTTATCAGTTACATATCCAGACTTATGGTATCTTTCACAGAATCTTCTTTAGCACAGCATTTGATATTCTTTCTTTTTTTTTTCTTTGCTAATATGATAGACAAAAATGATTTACAGTTTAACTTTTGTTTTTTGGCAAATCATATGTAACATCTCTTGTTCTTAAATTAATATCATACTTTCAAACTACTAAGTTTGATCAGGTTTACTTAGAAGTATTTAATTCTTCCTCTCTAAGTATTTGGCTTAAGTTGCTTAGTAGTAACACTTAGCAAACCTAGGAATTAACTTACTGTTTTCTTGCAATCATGATTAAATGATAATTTGGATAAGATACTATACTTTTAAAATGTTGCCATATCATATTTAAAAAACATTTTGATGTATCAGATACTTCTGGTACTTAGATGGTTTTATATTATGGAGTCTAAAACGATAACTATGATGTTACAGAATATATGTCTAACAATTTATTTTATGGATTCAAGTCACAGATATAGTATAAACATTGCCTAGATTGAATTTTTTTTTGTCCATAATTGGTTTAAATATAAACTGAATGGTTTCTTAAACTTCAATCTACATTTAAGGTCAAATAGCAATTCTTGGATAGATAATATTATGGCTGTTTTTAAAAACCTATTTTTATCAGTTACACATCCAAACTGATGGCAATTTTTATGAGAAAAGTAACAGTTACAGAAAATCTTAATTAGCAAAAATAATGTAAGATTTTTTTTCCTCTACAGTCTGCTTGTAGTTTTGAAGTTCTGACAGTGAATTCAAATAGTATTAACATTTAAAAATTATCTTTGTTTCAGGATTGTGGAACTGAAGGAAATGGTTTCTGATGTCAATCTCAGTTTTAATAAGCTTTCCTTTATATCCTTGGAATTATGTATGCTTCAAAAATTAACTTTTTTAGATCTCAGGTATTTATTGATACTATTGCTTCCCTTTTAAAAAAATTATTTATTTATTTAATTTATTTATTTTTGGCCACATTGGGTCTTCGTTGCTGTGTGTGTGCTTTCTCTAGTTGTGGCGAGTGGGGGCTACTCTTTGTTACGGTGCATGGGCTTCTCATTGTGGTGGCTTCTCATTGTGGAGACAGGCGCATGGGCTTCAGTAGTTGTGACTCGTGAGCTCTAGAGTGCAGGCTTAGTAGTGTGGCCCACGGGCTTAGTTGCTCCGGCATGTGGGATCTTCCCGGACCTGGGCTTGAAGCTGTGTCTCCTGCACTGGCAGGCAGATTCTTAACCACTGTACCACCAGGGAAGCCTTGCTTCCCTTTTCTAATAGTAACTTATCTTTGTGTTTTACCTAACTTTTGCCCTTTCCCTCATGTTTTTCTAAGAAAAGAAATTGGTCTTTAGTTTATTAATAACATTTTAGAAGAAATCTGTAATTAAGCATTTAGGAAATATTTTAATCAGATGTCATCTGAAGGTAATTTACAAGTTATGTGACAAGACAAAATTACTTAAAATATTAGAAAATATTAATACATTATTTAGATTCATGCTTAGGCAAAATTACAGATAGCACATGGAAAGTGTTTGCTTCACATTGTTTCTTTTTTGCATAAAACTCTCAAAACCCTATGCTGGCACAGCAGCTAGCATGACTTCTCTCAAAAAGAACCTGTTTGGTTTCAAAATATTATATTAACCATGCAAGGCAAGAAATAAAGAAAAAGAACACTATGAGTGGCAATAAAAAGAAAAGAAACTATTTAAGGCTCTACAGAGGTAATAGGAAGTTTAGTTTATATATGTCCTAAGTTGAAGTGACAGGATCAGAAGTGTCACAGTTTTGGGGGGGTAATAATAAGTATTTCAGGGTTAGATAGTCATTTATTTTCTTGGGCTTTAAAACTTAATTTGTAAAATATGTTTCTTATTACCTGGGCTTCTTACTGCTCATATGTTGTTATTTTTAGCTGCTCTTGCTTTGCTCAAACAATAAATTACAATAAGCTATTTATATCTGTTTGAAGATTTATTCTTCCTGTAGAGACAAAAATTTTTTTTTATGGGGTTAAAGCAAATACACTAATAACTCTGCTCCTGCTAAATGCGGAATTGCTTCTTTTTTCCAGGGGTAATTACACTGGCAAAACAGTTTAAAACCTCATTTTAGTTCAGTATTAATGGAACAGTGAGAATAAATTCCTGCCTCCATTGCTGCTGACTTTATTTTTCATCCCATTCTCCTGTGTGTGTGTGTGTGTGTGCGCACACGTGTGTGTGTGTGTACGTGCACATGCCTCTGTCTGTAACTATACCTGGAAATTTCTAATTAAGTGACTAAAATACGCCTTTATGTTTGCTATCAGTAGGTATAAGACTCCAGGAAAAGATAGAAACCATCATTGTGTTATTCAGCACAAATTAATAAAGGCAATAACTGGAGAAAAGTACAGAGAAAAGAAAACACAACATATGTTGAGACAGTATGACTCATATATTAGGCTTGACTTCTGAATGCAAAGATATAGGTTAGAGAAAATTATTCAGTTATGATAGATAGCCATCTAGTTGGATATAACTTTTTCACAAATATTTTCTATTATTAGTACTTATACGGCCTCTAGAGTGCTTCTACCTTCTTGTTAACCTTTCTTCTAAAATTGTTCCCAGATCTTTTCAGTAGTAAATGAGATTCCCTTTACTGCTGTGTTTTATTGTAAGATCTTAAAAAATTATACACTGTGCAAATTGAAATTTCTAAACTTAGAGTAGAAATGGACTTACTTAATACTTATGTAGTAGAAAGCTCCAAGTTTCTAAATATATAGAATCTCTTTATTTTCCTGTTTCATCTTTTTCATGTAATTTTTCAGTTGTTCTTGGAGTAGAATTTAATGTCTATATGTGAAATATTTCTATTAATCAAATACTTATAATACTTGTGATATCAAATAATGTAGTATTTATAAGCATAACTAAAAGGGCTCTGGCTTTGGAAAGTATTGTTGATTGCAGTTTGAAGGAGATAAGGGATTAGTTTACAGTGTTTACCCTGTTAAATCTATTATTAAAGAGTTAATTGCGGTATCAGTTGGTTGCACATTGCCATTAGGATTTGGCACATTAATCAAATACTTGAAGCAGCTGACCGATTCAGAATTCTCAGGACACAGCCTTAATGAAATCAAGAATTGACAAACTGAGCTGCATAAATTTTTGTCTGGTCAACATTTTAATTATAAACTAAAGTTGTACAAATTTTCAAACTTTGTAAATCATCTTTTTTCTCTCTAATTTAGGAATAATTTTTTAAATTCTTTGCCTGAAGAAATGGTATCATTGATAAGACTACAGACAATCAACCTTTCCTTTAACAGGTAAGAAACAGAACAGACAAATCTGAATAACAATTTTCTGTGGAAAATGTGTAGGTCTTATTAGAGAATACAACTAGAAGAGCCAAATAAACAAAAAGGCCCTATATGTTTTCTTTATTTAAATATCCAGGTTTATTTTCACTTAGTTCTACTTAGAATTAAAAGTGATGTGGCTTTTTTAGAATTTTCACAACTGATGTCTAGTAGATTTTTTGTTTCTTTTAACCATTTTAAGAAACCTGTAACCTAGTAGGAAGACAGATATGCAAATAAATAATTCTAATCGCTGTAGTGGAAGCACAGTGCGTAGACATAGGTGTTTCCAGAGATTACTTGAAGGTAGAGGAGGTAGCTCTGAAACTGAGGCTTGGAAAATAGACATTTGCCAGACACACAGGGATATGGCATCCCATGTAGAGCAAATAGCATGTACTAAGGCACAAAGATGTGAGAAAATGATGGGACATGTCAAGAAGTTCAGTATGGCTCGGACCATAAAGTGGCGAAGTAGAAGAGTGGAAGTCACAAATGAAGTTGGGTGTGTAAGCAGTAGCCCTTTAAGAGCTTTTTATGCCCAGTGAAATTTAGATTTTATTCTGTAAATACTATGAAGATACTAATAATTAAGAATAGCTAATATTTATTGGGAGCTTATTTATTAATATTTATTATCTGCTGACACCGGACTAAGTACTTTACATGTATTACCTCATTTAATCCTCACAAAAGCCCTACATGGTAGGTTCTGTTATTATGTCCATTTAGAAATGTAGGATTAGGAATTAAGTAACTCACTTAAGGTTCACATAGATTATAGAGCTGGGGTTTGAGCCCAGGTGGTTTGACTCTAGAAGTTGGGCTCTTAACAACTATGTCATTGTTTCCTATGGTGAAAGTTGATTCTGGTAACTAGTTAATATAAATATTAGTAGCTACCATTTAATATATTACAGATACTATACCAAGGTCTTCAAGTATATAAGTTTAGTACTATTATTATTCCTCATTTACAGATGAGGAATCTAAGGCACAGTGATGTTAAAATATTACCTATTTAAGCTTTTGTTCCGTCTACTCTATTATTTGTGTTTTCTCATGTGTAGGTTATACCACTATTGTTATTATTTAAAAATATATGCACTTCTCAGATTTCTTCTCATTTTTATTTGTGAATTGAACTATCGGTTCTCTATTGAGCTATCAATTGCATTGTTAATTAATGTCTTCTGGGGAGCTGGCAAAACCTAACCCTAACTTCTGTGTTAACTAGTGAGCTACATCTTTTTTAATTACCTTGTTTATGGGTTGTGCGGGAAAAAGAGGAGATACTACTTAGGGTGGTTTGGTCCATCTGTAGTCCTTGTTATTGATTGTCCGATCCCTCTGTAACTTCAGAGGTCCCTTGAGTTTACCCTTCATTATTGCTTTTTTTTTTTTTTTTTAACATCAAGGCAGCAAAGGAAGGGCAGTATGGGGAAGTGAAAAGGCCAACTATAAAGCTTTCTTTCAGCTCATCCTTGTCTTTTCTAGTTGAGGCAGCAGTTTGTCTCACACTAAAACCAAACTAGCTTCTGTCCCCCAAGAGATCCTCAGGGATTTTGTGTTAATTACTGAGAATTGCTCTGAGAGCCATAAGCTTTCCCGTCTCTCTTGTGGCATCTTCAGGGTTGCTTTGGGTGAGAAAGCCAGCAGCCTATAGTAGTTTTGTCATTTTTTCAAAAACCAAAATGAGTGTATTTTTGGTTGTTGAAAAAAATGACAAAACTAGTCAGATTTGAAGCTTAAGTCAAAGCAAAGTATAAATCTCTAACTTTTACTTAAAATATTGGCAGTGATTCTCTTTCATAAGGAGTAAAAGTGAACTAAGGAAGAATACCTACATGGAGACATTATACAGAGAGCATTTCAGGAAGATTTCCTTGTCTCCTGAATGAGAAAAGAAAAACATAGGAAAATTTACTCCAAACTTTTGTTTGATTTTATACATTAAATAGGAACTGTTACAAGTCTGTCCACTTAACATATATTTCAAGGTTTCCAGAATTAATCCAGGTTTAAAAAATTTTCTGAAAAATTTAAATGCAGAACTTATACCAAATATTAAAAACTTACATTAAGAAAACTTTATCTCATGGTATCAAACTTAGGACCATCTATTTGAAGGGATGATTTTGCTTCTGATTCTAATATATTTAGGTGTTCTGTTCATATTCTTATAGGTTCAAAATACTACCTGAAATTCTGTATCGAATTCCCACACTTGAAACAATTTTGATTAGTAACAATCAGGTTGGATCTTTGGACCCTCAGAAAATGAAGACAATGGAAAATCTGATTACATTGGACCTTCAAAATAATGACCTCCTACAAATTCCACCAGAGCTCGGTAATTGTGTGAACTTAAGGTAAATGCACCATTATACTAAGTTTTCCCATTCGATTTGTTGAAGGGTTGTTTTTCTGTTTTGTTTTTGTTTTTTGAGGTACTCTTGCAGGCAAGTTGAAATAAAAAATTTAATGTCCCATTAAAAAGAACAGGTAACAGGGCTTCCCTAGTGGCGCAGTGGTTGAGAGTCCGCCTGCTGATGCAGGGGACATGGGTTTGTGCCCCAGTCCGGGAAGATCCCACATGCTGCAGAGCGGCTGGACCTGTGAGCCATGGCCGCTGGGCCTGTGCGTTGGAGTCTGTGCTCTGCAGCGGGAGAGGCCACAGTGGTGAGGGGCCCGCATACAGCAAAACAAACAAACAAAAAACCAGGTAACAAAACTCCGAATCCCAATTCTGTTTTTCAAATGTTACCAAATATATTTTTTAGTTTTGTTTATACAGTATGTATATGTATAAATACAGCAATTGATTGTTTCTAGTGATACTTTTCTCATCACTATGTATGTGTATAATCTGAAACTCTACTGCATAAAAATGTCAAGGAAATATAAATTCCTTAGCTGTGCATGTAAGTTTTTTCAATATCTGATTACAGCCTACTACCATTTTTTCAAGGCCAGCATGGTCCTTCTTACTCTGTGTTTGCTGTTACCTCAGCCTCAAGTGCCTTTATCCTGCTTTTATCAGTAATCAACCTAATTATCACCTTTGAAAACCTTTCCGATATTCCAGGCAGAGTTAGTCCCTTCTCTGATTTCCCATGCTGCTTTATGTGGACTCATTTATACCATTTCTTTGTCCTCCTTTGGAAAATAGTTACCCCAGTGCCTAGACCATAGTAAGCACCTAATAAGTGCTTGTTAAGTGAATATAAAGGGAATTTGAGACATGAACAGAAAGCCCAGTAGTTAACAGCATGTGTCAGAAAAATTTAATTATTGAAAATTATAGAAGACAAGTAAGTCGATTATTGTTATGTGCAATAGTTGTATTCTGTAAAGTCTCTGCGAACACCAAATTAGTGAGTACTAAACCATTACTCCCTAGGGGAAATAACAGAGTTAGGCTCTTTCAAGCCTCTGGTCACGTTTTCATCAGCCAATCAACATATAACCTTGTGTTACGTGTGTTTCTGTATTAAGATGCCTTATTTAATATTGTTGATTCATTAATATAGAGCTATGGCCAAACAGCACTGTGATTTATGCCTGAATGAAGCTTATCTAACATACGTATCTTCTGTGTAAGATACATGATATCCTTCTTGTGCTTAGAAAAACTAGACAACACTTCAACATTTTGCTTGCAGGCCATATTAAACAGTGAAATCACCAAGAAAAAGTACAATAATACAAAAAATGTTGCACTAAATAGGCCATGGAAGGAACATTTGTTTACAGTATGGGAGCTGAAACAAAAAAGGCAGAGTGTCACCTTGTTTGAGCTCAGTTGGGAATGTGCCTGTCAAGTGACTCAAATGTTTTGCTGCTCTGTGCATGTCCAAAATGACCTTCAAAATGCCACATGTATTGATTTGGAGGTTACTAGTAAATTTTAGTGAGTAGGCAAATTAGCAAGTTTGGAGTCTGTTTGAGTAATGAAGATTGACTGTAATTAACTTTTTTTCTATAAATTAAGAAAATCATTCTTTAAAATAATTCCCAAGGCATAGGAATATTTGAAGATATAATTTAGATCTACGGTATAATGTGTTGTGAATCCTTTGACTTTTATTTACATAAACACTTAAGTTATTGAAAATTAATATAAAAGTCTCTATCTTATAATTTAAGATATTTCATTAATTAAATAAAGAAACAAATCAACCAGCCCTTAGATCTTAAACTGAACCTCATTTCAGAACATTTAAAATAGATTTTGTATTTGTGTCTGGTCAAGGGAAGGAGTATGAGGGCAGGCGTGTTAATGTTCCCAGTGTGGAAAAGGATATATCGACTATGTTATAGTCTTTGGTATGAGTATTTGTCAGTTTGCTCATTCTAACACTTGTATAAATATAATTCAACCATTTAGTATATGATCATTATAGGATTGAGAATGTGATGGGTAAAATGATGGTTCATATCCCAGCTCTTCTGTTTAATAGCTGTGTGATCTTGGACAAGCCTTTCTTACCTTCCTGAACTTGTGTTTCCTTATCTATAAAATAGAAATATTAATGGTGCCTACATCACAGGGTTGTTAAGATAATTAAGAGAGTCAGTGAATGTAAGTTACTTAGAACAATACCTTTCACATAATATGTATTCATTTAATGTTGTTTCAGTCATTATTGTAGTTACAATTCCAATTGTTTTAATGCTTAGGTTTGAAAAGGGACAAATTTTTTAAAACACACAAATTTTACTTATAAAATAGCAAATGAAATTAGAAGAAAAGCCTCCCTAATGGAAAATGTTTTAAATTCTTAATTTCTCTCCTTTGTTTAGGACATTGCTACTAGATGGAAATCCATTCCGCGTTCCTCGAGCAGCCATATTAATGAAAGGAACAGCTGCTATTCTGGAATATTTGAGAGACCGAATTCCTACTTAAGTTGGAGTTGTTACATAATCTTGGTCATGTTAATTCTTAGAGTTCTTAGATTGATAACTAACATATTTCTAAGGTATCATGTGCATTTATAATGGTGTAACTACGTATAGTGTTCATACATTTGCTCTGAATGTTTTGCATAAGATTTATCCTCACTTTCATTCCCTTATAACACAGCAAACAGTTTCTTCAGAAGTGAATTTTTATTTATCACAGTTTAATATTTTTATAATGACAAAGCATTGTTGTAGAGGTGGGGTTTTTTTTCCCATTTCTGTTTGTGTTACGTATATTATGACCAATTGCATTGAATATGACCATCCAATTTCTACCTTTTTATTGGATATAAAATTGAATTGAATTTTATTTAATACTGTTCTTTGGCATTTAAAAAAATAAGACTTTTCATTATTCATAATAGGACTTTTATGATGTGGTTGGTGTCAGTATAAGTTTCAAATTAATATTTACCGGCTTGCTTTTGTTTATGTAGTTGAAATGTCTTTACCTAGCCTTTTTTACATGTTTCATGAAATCATTTTGTCGGGGTTTCTAATGTCACAGAAATGCTACATAAGATATAGTTATTGGTGGAGAAAATAGTAAAAGTGTTGTTATAATTGCTTTCACAATTCTGAATTTAAAACTTGACTGTGTTTTTTTTTTTTTTTTAAGATGTCTTAGTGTTAAGTTTCCATACAGTAATCTAGTACTTCTAGATTCAACAAATTTAAAGAAACTGGATCTGCATATTTTTCTCTCAGAGTGTGAGCATTTAAAAAATACCTTTTGTTCTTTAAAAAAAAAGTACTGAAATTTTATTAATTTTTATGGATAACAGCAACAGAAAATAATAGCATATACTACATAGAAACCTTGAAATGTATTTTGTTTAAATACTTACTAAGCAGGTATTTGTATATATAATTACTCTGTTGATGTGTTCTAATCCATCCTTGTGCATTTTTTTTATTTCCAGGGTCTTAATTTTTAAATTTGCTTGAAGTCATGTGGTAATTTTCTAAAAGGGAATTTGTTATATTTGATAAAAATCAAATATGAACATTTGTATTTATACCAAAAATATCAGAAGTAGGCTAGTCAGTCATTATAAAACATACTATGTGATTCTATTAAGTAACTAATCAATAAAATGTATATTAGTTTATATAAATAGATGGATGGATAGGTACGTAAGTAGGTAGATAGATAGGTGGATGGATGGATAGATAGCTTTTGGATGATTGAGACATGCTCATATTATGAAAAAAAAATCATTGCTAATAAAGATAAATACTACATGTTCATTAAAAAGTTACATTTTTCAAATATTGATTACAATGTTTATGTTTTTGGTTTAAAAGAAACATGCCCTTTTCATACAACTCTGTGGCTGCCTAAGAAATCTGCTTCAGTATTAAACAAAAGACATTTTACAATAAGGTGACATTTTATTATTTATACAATAAAGAGACTTTTATGTTATTCAAAACACTTTTTTAAATACTGAAAAAGTTGAGTACACCAAAGCCGAAAAATGGCTCTGCTATACACTGCACAGCATTATTTTAGTCCCTGTATTTTGTATCTGTACAGAAAGCATCTTCAAAATGCATTCTAATCACATTGTACACCTTTACTGATTAGTGTCAATACGTAAAATAAAACTGGAGAATACAGCTTGCATTTGCAAATTAACTGACAAAGTAATTTCACTGATTCAGTAAATTTAAAATATAGATTCATAGGACTTCTTTGCACATAAAATGAAGCAGCTTTCAAGGTTGTCATGGTCTCATACTGCAAAAAAAACATTAACTACATTCACAATCTATGTTAATAAAGTAGTAAATATGTCTTCATTCAGTTTTTATTTACATCAATATGTAGTTCAACTAAAAAGTACTGTTTTAATTGTGATACAGTAATTTCTTTTTTAACACATACAAAAATGACAATTTTTATATATAATTTGAGCTCAAAATCACGATTATCTGAAAATATTAATTACAATACAGCCATTTCAATTAAACATGTCATGATTTAACTTTTTATAAAATGGTAAAATTTGTTATTAAAGTAAGCAATTTGTTTTGAATTGGCTAGAGTTCACCCACGTAGAAAACCTTAAATGGTAAGAGGTGTTTCCAGCCCCCTCCCACCCGAATTTGTATACAGCCACCTAAGCTAGCAAAGAGACAGAAAAGGCCCCAATTTATAAAGATTAAGCCTCTTTTGCTATACCGCTGTGGCCTGTTGTTTCTTCCATAAAAGCTTTACAAGGGTAGTGTCAATAAACTATGCAGTGAAATGCATGCATTAATATACAGTATGTCTGTAAAATGTTAGTGTTTAGTGCACATTAAAATGTTCACAAAGACTGCAAAAGAAGTCATAAATAAAGAAGCACTTACAAAGATCTACCAATTGCAAATTGTAAACTTGAAAATTACTTGATAATATAATGGAATTTCTTTGAAAACAGATCCCAATTCAAGTTCTTTCTCTGGCTAAAGGAGCTCTAGTTACTTGGCCTTAAGATGTCACTGTTTAGCTGCACATATGGTAGAGAAGTCAGATGTCATAAAAGAATATGAGTCTAGAGACTGTCTTCATTTTACTGAAATAGTGGCCCAATGTTGCATCACTGCTTAGGATTTTTTTTTTAAACTTACAGAAGAGTGAAATATTTCACTAACTGAATTATATGACCTCAAATGAAAAAATGGAAAATTTGTGTGTGTGTGCATGTGTTTAGCATATGGAAAAATATTAATATAAATAGGTGGAATTAGAGCTTCATTATACAGTAATAAAAGGATTATGCCCCAAAATAACTGAGGTCAAAAGAAATCAATTATCAAATAGTTTAGGAATGAGGGAATTTTCATGGATACTTAAAAATCCTAAAAACATAGTATCTAGTTTCTTTTTAATTCTTAACAAACCAATTAAAATTTAATCACTATCTTTGTTTAGAATTGCTGTTGTTAATATTTCTTCTCTGAATAAAAAGAGGCTATAGTTCATATTTATGGTTTACTTATATACAGCTGGGGGGTCATGCCCTTGGCTGGTTATAAAGTGGGAAAAATGAAACTACAGTACCTGCAAACCTTACTTTTTGCAAGGTTGTTTTTGATGGCCTTTGAAATTTATAAACAGAATTCAGTAGATTTTTACCTCTGATTTTTCAACTAGGAAAAAATTCCTCTTTCATATGAAGACAGTGTCATTGTCCTTAAGCTTCCTTTAGTCCCTTCTATACACTGAGTACAGAGAGAAACTTGATTGGCTCTTGACACAAAAATATCTGGTTTATCTATCAATTATCTTTCTCGTGAATACTAAGGCTTGCATTTTTGAGGAGGAAAACGTAGTTGAGAATGTTAAAAGGAAATGCCTAAAAACACCATAAAGCAGTATTAAACATTTATTGCATTCCATTGACACTAGGTGTCATCAAAGCTAAAACCAAATTTTCTAGAGTAAAACTTAACATAAAACGTTCCTTTCTGCCCTGAACAGATGCCTTTCCACATTCAAGACCAATAAGAGTCTTCTGAGTGGAAAGACTGCAAGTATTGAAAATAACATTTATTTTAGCAGTACATTCTGAAAATAAATTACCATAGCAAATATGGGAACTGCTTTATGTTCTATCTGCCTGAGAGTTTCATCTTGATTTTCCTGTGGACTATTCAAAAAATTACATAAGATCTCCTGACTAAATAAGGGAAGGGGATTGGGGAGAGAAAGATACAAAGAAATATAATGTGATTTTTTTTTCCCCATTCATCAAATACTTTCACTAATCTAGCTATCATAAAGGTCAGTTGACCTGCATACCTGGGCATTATTTAACCTCATTACATGTGCAAAACAAGTGCAAAGAAAAACACCTATGTATGTCTATACAGAGACATAAAACCTGAGTCACAATAAAAAGTTTTTAATATAAGAAAACTTCTCTTAATGTAGGAAAATAATTTCTAAAGGGCCAAAAATACCTTTATACAATATAATCTGCTAACTTTAAAACTCAGTGTGCATAAGCATCACATATTTTTTAAGACCCAACAAAAAAAGGAATCATTTACAGTTTCCTTAACTATAGCTTAGATACCTATATTTCAATTTCTAACATCTATTTTCATTCCCCTGAATTCATTAACTTTTCTAAAAGAAAAAAGTTAAAAGCACATTCAAATATGAGGACTGTTTAATTTCTGATTAACAGTTCCTGCTTTTTTCTAAATATTGAGGACATAGGAGATTCGGGGTTTCTAGGCATATAACTTAATGTCAAGCCACAAAGGAATTCTAAAATTCAAAAGAAAATATATAATAAACATTACTTGGAAAAATATTTTGTGGATAGAGTTGGGCCAAAGTCTGCATGAAGCCATTCTTATTTGCAGGCTCCCTTTCTGCAGATGATTCACTCTTAAAAACTCCTTTCCCTACACTCCCATTTCCTTAGCTTTCATTTTATTTCATTTCCTTAGATTTCCATACTTGAACCCTGAATTGTGCCGACTGAAGCTCCATGGTTCACATTCAGCCACAAGGTACAGTGTCTTCTTCACTTAACTAAATCTTTATCTTTTCCTCTTCAGGAGCTCAGTTTTCTGGGATGACTCCCTGGCCCCCTCTCATGTACCCCTTTACTTATTAGGAAAAAAATCTGTTTAAGTGTCCCTACTGTCTTATCACTAGACACTGATTTAAGAATAATTCAAGACATACTTATCTCCTGGGCTGTATACATCTCAGATGCATACTGAGAAAATTTTATAGAAAAATGAGGGCAAGTTGCTTCTCCATCTGCCCCCAGATAACATTGTCATTAATTATGCATTTATGTCAGGTAAGTCACTGACAGAACAGGAAGCCATCTAAACCAAAAGGTTCAATCCTTGCCTCTGTAGTTGGATATAGGGCCCTGGGCCTTTCAGTACTTGTATCAACAGATGAATGGATTCTGGACAGTGTCCTTGAACGCTGACTTTCCTCTCTGGGATCAGCAGGCCTGGTTTGGGGAATCGGGTGGGAAGTGCATGTGGTAGCTTAAGGGATTAGAGGCATTAACCTAGGGAACTGTACCCTTGCTGCCTTTTTATATGACACTTGCCTGAGGATCACTGGAAGGATTTTGTATTGTGCAGAAGGCTAAAAGCAGAGTTACACTTTCTCTGCCAACAGGCTTGTTACCATGGGAACCAATGCAGAAAAATGAAAAAATGACAAGAAGCTGAGAATTAAATGTGGAGAAAATTGATAGTTGGTTTCAACATGGCAATTTGAGCACTTGAGATTTAAACAGGATGTTCCTTGTGTGGCCAGACCAATGAAAATGGACAAAATGATGTGCTGGTCTCTGGTCCTGGAGGCTATCTGGGGAATGCAGGAAGAAAGCAGTAAGCGTGCTGTAGTTTGGATAAGGGGGGCTCTGTAAAATTCAGATCCATCTCTGGTGATGTTGAGCTCTTCAGCCCAAATGTTAAATTAACCATATGATCAAAGGTGTCCTTCAAAAGGCATGCCCATGCTTAACTTGATAAATGAAAGCAGCCTGCTGTAACAGTTCTCACCTTTCCAAAGCCAACACACACTACCTGACAAGAGTATTGCATACCTAATGTTATTGCTTGAAAACCTTCCGAAATTTAAAAAAAACAAAAACAAAAAAGACACAGCTTTCAAATCTGTGGTCCCTCTCCCCCCTCCCCCCAACAAGGCAGCTAATTAACCTAGAATTTAAATTAGTTTTATTCAGGAAACCACTATTTCACTTTACCTGATACAAGTACTCCTGTGTACCCTCCTTTGTTATTCTGGAGTTGATAATAAACTGATCAAACCAGATGAGGATTCCAAGACAATTTGTAAAAAGGACTTGGAGTTTCAGCCTAATCTGAGAAAGCAGACCTAGATATTGCACTTTTGGAGGCTCCAGGGAGACATCTGTCCTGTCCTCTAGCTTCCCAAAAGGCTGCTTTCTGAAATCCTATGATTAATGCCTCATTCCTGTGACCAACCTTTAGCCCATATTTAAATGTAATTCCCCTGAGGAGATGAGGGAAGGTCACACTATAGAGGACTTGATTTCACCCTTCCTTCTGGAGAGCTAGTTTTCAAGTAGTAGTGAAACCCTTCACCTGATCCACCCTCCTAACAATTAAAAGCTAAAAACAACATCACCCAGGAAGTAGGAGACAAGCTATTATTGTATAGTTGTCTTTGGGGTATGTCTAACTTCAAATGGTCTGAATAAAATATGCTGTTTGTGTGGTTTAAAGTCCACTGGCCACAGATTTCACTAGAGATGCTTTTTTCTTTCTCACTAATGACTTGCTGTTCTAGTTGTTAGAATTCCTTACTGAATCCTTTGACAGTCTCAACAATGAGTTCTTGAAATGCTAGAAGCCCATTACATTTCTGTTTTTCCAAGTGTGCATACAGAGTTCTGAAATGCAGTAAAACACCTTATTTTCTACTACTTGCAGAGTTTGGAGGCAAACTTGATAATAAACAGAAATTTGAGTACAGTTTCTTGCTTATGCTAAAATAACTTCTTATATCAGTATTTCAGTGAGTTTCAGGATTTGAGACATCTGTGTTTCTGAGGGTAGGAAGCCTTAGAATAACCTGATGCAGGATTAATCTTTAAAGCTGAAGCACTAAGGACAATTCAGCAGATCTCTTTCTGAGATAGACAAATAAAATATAATAGGGTCTTCACAAGCAGTAATGCCTTTGAATTTGACATATGATAAATAAGAGACTGCTTCTTTTAATTTCTTTTATCTCTAAAATCAGGCAGCAGATGCTTGGAAGAAGACTAAATGGTCTGCCTTAAACTAAAGAATGATTATCTTTTTCTGTGAGTTTTAATACTAATTCTCTCACTGGTAGATCATACTTTGGACAAACTTGAGCTCTCCACCAGGCCAAGAGGCCACCTGACATTAATATATTTAATAGTCCTACAACATCCCTTCATTCTTCAGACAAGAATTTGAAACAGTTATAACACATCGCATGATATATTGAGAATTTAAATTTGATTCCTTCATTTTTTTAAACAATTGATTTCCCTTCTCAATTTTTTTGAGGTTGTGTGATTCCCTGCTGTATCATGTACCATAAAGATTTACAAACATAACTTTTACATAGTTTTCTCTAGTATATCATTCAGTTCAGCATATAGTTCACAAATAGCCAGTCTTGCCAATATTAGGACATTTATTGCTTTCAGCTACCACAAATATTTGGAAATCAAAAAAGTTGAGTGGAATGATGATCTCTGCATGGAAGGCATATGATGAATAGGTCTAGAGATCTAATATGCATGATGACTATAGTTAACAATATTGAATACTGGAAATTTGTTAAAAGTAGATTTCAGATGCTCTCACCACACACAAAATGGTAACTATGTAAGGAGATGAGATGTTAAATAGATAGACTGTGGTTATCATTTCACTATGTATTTGTATATAAAATCGTGTTGTACACCTTAAATATATGTAATATTTATTAAAAAACTTAAAACAAAAGGAGGAGGCATCACACTCGATAGCTGTCCTTTCTGGATTAAGGTGAGGTGTTGACTAAATAAACAGATAGTTCAATTTAACAGAGCCAAAAAAAAAATAATGGCCTCTCATACTGACCACTGACCATACGTATATATGTAGATACTGGCCTTTTTTCAATACCTTTCAAACTTGATCTTAAGAAATATGCCCAAAGTGATATCTGTAGGTCAGAATCCCTCTGATTAAGAATTTAAGAAGCATGATCTCATTTTCAAATTCAAGCATGCTACACAGTCCATTGCAAATAGTTTTAATAAACTTCCATTTTCTAAGTTGCTGCACAAAGCCACTAAATTGCTTCAAGGTTAAACCCACCGCTTCATCACCAAATGGCAGCTAATTTTCCAGACCATGGTTGAACTCATATACTTTTTGAAACCCCCTTTATTATACAGTTGCTGTCCTACCTCTAGGCTAATCCTAACCTGAGTTTGACAATCCTTGATTTTAACCTCAAAGAGCAAATAAAAACTCAGGGGTTTTGTTGCATATAAAACCATATCTGCTATTTCTCTTCAGAATCTCCTTCAGAATAACTTGTGGGAATTTAGATGGCTTCCACTCCTTAGTGCTTAAGAGATGTTACCAGGGCAGCTGCAACGGTCAACACTTAGAGAAGGGTGTGGGGATTGGCCACATAGGTATTTCAGCTGTCCATCTAAATGGTATGTGTGAGAGTTGGTCTGTATCTGCATAGTTCTAGGCACTCTTTAGTTTTCTACTTTCTAGAAAATTTTATCATAGGTACTGCTCAAGTTGCATTTTTTACTGAACTCTAATTGATCCTGTTCTGTTCTTAAACACACAGAAAGCATCTTCCTAACGTGGGGGTGTTTATTAATAGTCAAGAGTGTGATCTTTTCCTTATATATAGGTACATAAGTATTTAGAATATACAAGTCCACTAAAAGTATGTACATTTTTTAAGGTGTTTAAAATACAAATTATTTTAAAGCAAAGATTTCAAGAGATGCTAAAGGTTAACTGTTCTATTCTTCTCTTTCCTGATATTGATCTCTTCCAAGTGGAACAGTAGGCCTTTGTTATCAGGCTTTGGTGCCCTCCCTCCAGGAAGCTGGAGATGCCCTTGATTTCTGACTTTGACTCCTAAGGGGCAGCCCCTAGGAAGGACAAAGACAAATGAAAGAGGAAAGCGAGAATTTAGCTAGTGACCATCCCTCCCAGATATGATTTGTTCTAGACCATACTGCAGAGATTTACATTCTCACTGTTGCTTGAAACTTTGTCCTTTTTGGAAAAGAACATATATCAGGGATAGAATCCTGCCTTCCTACGGGAGTAGAAAAAAATTCCTCATCCACATTAGAAAAACTTAATAAAGCTGAAAGGAAGCATTTGCCATTTTATTACACTGAGACAAAAAGTGATAATACACTGTTCTCGCCTTATATTTTGTACCTACACAGTAGCATTTATTAGACTTTTTATGTGTCTGTCTCTCCATTAGATTGTGTTTCTTGAGGGGAGGAACCATGGCTTATTTATATTTATATTTCCCTCTGTTCTCAAAATCTTTTGCTCATTAAATATGTTTATTAAATTGAATGCACAGGAAGAAAAAATAAATTGTTTTTATCACTGATAATTTTTCTTAAAAGATAAACACATAGATTGGCTACAGGACAAATCTTAGGATAGTTCAGAGGAAGACTTAGGAGAGAATTACTTAACCACCTCTCCAAGCTATAGATCTATTCAAACTTACATACAGGTCTGGATGAATATTCTAAATATGAGTGTATATTGTTGTGGGAGTGTAGGTGAATGTACCGGGCATATTTATGGAAAGTTTAAAAAGAAAAGAAGACATAGTCCCTTACCCTTCAGTAGTTTATGATGATCTAGGTCCCTAGGTCACCGGGATAGTAACTATCATTTTGGGGAAGTACGTGAAAACCTAAAAAAAATAGTACCCGATAGTGTGTGTGTGTGTGTGTGTGTGTGTGTGTGTGTGTGAGAGAGAGAGAGAGAGAGAGAGAGTCTTGAGTTTGAATTTTTCTGAGAAATGGTCACAAACAGATTTGTAACATTTGCTAGCAATATTCCTGGTTTTATAAAGAACACAGAGTAATGGCCTGCTAGAGAATCTGTCTTGATCACAACTTAGCAATAAGTATTTTGCATATCAAGTGCAAAATGCTTATTGCTAAGTTGAATGACACCACAAGTAAGGCTGAAAATTTATGTCCAAAGACTTGCTATAAAAGATGGATAATTTAAAACAAACAGAAGGACAGCAAGTAAAATGTTACAAGTCAAGAACATAATGATAAAATAAAGGAAAAATCAGATTTGGAGATTGAGGCTTGCCCACGACTTAACAGCGTTTTCTTTTACAAGTGATTTCTGGCTTAATGAACATCAGTAGAAGTAAGTGGAGTCTTGAATATGTCCATCATTCACTTACTTTATAGGGAGATGACACAATTGTATAATCAGCATTCTGTTGGGAGGGGGGAGGCATGCAAGGAGTGTTGCAAAGGGATGCAGGCATTTTAAGCAACGGTTCCTCGCAGGTTTCTTCTTCCCTCAACTGCTTAGGGCTCCACACCCCAACCCAACCTTGGTGGTTTTCTCATTTGTTGTACCTAAAAACAGAGCTTCCCAACCTCTTTACATCATAGCACAGATAGAAAACGGTCGTGTTTGTTCTGAATAAGGGGGTATAGGTGAGTAAAATAGATAAGGCCTCTCTGAGCCCCAAGTGAAAGCAATAAGTTACAAGCCCCTGTGCTCTGAGGGGATCAATATCTCAGTACTTGTGAGAACTAAGCTGGCTGCTGAATGGAAAGCACTGACCTAGAAATTGCTCCCAGGAATACAAAACTAAGACTCTCCATACATGATAAAATATAATACTTTAGGTACTAGTTGATACCCAAGATCTAGAGATAGTCCAGTACCACAAGCATTAATAAACAAACAAAAAAAAAACCACTATTGGAGTACAGAAATGGCTTTCAAGTAACTCTTCTCCCATTCTCAGTACAAATTCTTCCTAATTTACATTCTAATATTTAGTTCCAGTTTCTACAACCAAACCTATCATGGAAAGCTTTTGGAAGTCTGAGAAGGGATGAAAACGATGATGAAATAGAAAATAAGGCAAATTAAACAAGCCAAAATCTGTATTCAAAAGAATAAAACCCTGGTGGACACCTTCTATATTTGCTTTAGAATGTGTGGCCATGTTGTGTACAATTTAAATTGTTTAGGAAATATTTTTCTTTTCTGAAAAGAGAAGAAGCATACTTCGTAAGCAAACCCAAGATGGTGCACTAAAATTGGCACATTTGAGGTCATAGAGAAGTTATAAAGCACCAACCCCCAAAGAAGGTTGACTGAATTTGCTAAGAACATACTGTGTTAGTGGTGGGTGATCATGTGGCCAGAGGAAACTGTTTCCTTTGGAGGAAAACACCAGAGGATTTAAATAGTTTTACCTAGACTTTGGGAAAGAACACTGTGTTTTCTTTCTACTTTTGCTTGGGTTTAAAAGAAGCAAAGATTAAATGATTGGCAGAGAAACACCATGAATAAGTAGGCCTTTGGTGGAATTAGTGAAGGGGAGGCTCAAACAAGGATGATGACTAAGCTCTGAGAGTGAGGGTATAATAAACTTAGAAGAGGTAAACAGAAAATTTTGGTTTTTTAAAACAATGCTCTAGCCAGTAGAGGCCCTGAAGTTCCAAATGCCTACGAACCAAAATAGCTTGAGGCCACAGGTCACCAGAGCTGCTCTGGGCTCTGTGCCAATACCCAGACATTCTGACTGAAAGAAGGGAGGTTGGGGGACATTGTAAACTACCCCTCGACTCTGTTTATCACTTTATGAGACATAGTTTGAAATACATTCCATATTCACTTTATAATAAAGTAAAATCTGATTATAATATTAGGCTAATTATTTGTGCACATCGATAAAATGAAAAGTTAGGAGTTTATGCTAGATAACTTGTTACTGCCAGATGTCAGCTAGAAATAAAGCTGTATACAGATATACACATATTCAGATGTGGACTAGTTTTAGAACTATATAGTCAAGGCTATATGCTAGGCACACTTAATTCCTGATGTTTAAGTTTTGGAGAGCTCATTTAAAAATATATATTTTAAAAAATTTGTGGCAAATATCTTCCCACATATTTGGAATGGGCATATTTGAAGGAAACTCGTTAAAATAATGGCAGATAAGCTACAAAATATTTGGAAAACTGAAGCTAATTAGAGAACGATTAAACTGGCAGATGTCATAATTAAACTGAACAACTGGAACATCAGAATTTTAAATCACACATTCACCTGAGGCTGAGAGAGAGAGAGCAGAGTCTCTTTCTCTCTGTGATTGGCTACTAGGTGGTTGATACAACTGAGAGGTTTAGTCAAAAATTATAGAAACTGCTTAAACTCAAAGCTTTTAATTGTTTTTCTTGTATTGTTTAAATTTAGAGCATTATTTCAAATTAATTCTCTCAAAAGAGTGTGGAAAGGGGTGTTAAAAGTTTTATCAACAGTTTATTAATATTTTTTTATGAACAGTTATATCAGTACAACAGGTATAAAAATGGACTGTCCAGAGCGTGTGGTCATCCAAGCTACAGACTTGCTGACTTAGATATATAATATAGATATAAGGGCTCCATCTTGTGGCAGCTCTTCCAAACTGCAGACATGTTCCTAAAAAGTGTGGATCTGTCCTACTAAGTACGAGGATACTATTGATATGCTAGACTTGAATCCAGTGATTTTAAACAGAGGGTCTTATTGGGATGAAACATATGATTTGTTGCTTTATTAGGGTGGGTTAGTGAGGGAGGCGGTAGCCTCTTCTCTGGAGGTTTAATTCCCTGAAGGGGAACCAGATCCTCTCAAGGTCCTTTTCTGTCTTATGATAGAACAATAATTTTCCTCATTTTCTCGCAGAACTTTTACCTATGGCTATATTGTTTGATATTGGCCTTTATTTCAGAAAAGTCCTATGGTAATTTTTTTTTATGAGCTGAGTTTTAGTGATTTTTTTTTTCCTTTACTGAGAAGTTACGTGACTAAAAAAAATTACCCACTATATTACAAAAATACTTTCTGGCATAAATAACGATTAAATGAAAGATATTTCTAATATATGCCTTATTTTTCATTTTGAATTCTTCTTTCTACTTCTGGAAGAGTATCAGGGAGGTCAACTACCAAGAAGAGCTGAAAGATCACTCTTCCTGCCAGGAGAGGAGGGAGAGGAAGGGAATTCTGGGGCTGGCTGAAGGAGGGGTGTGGTCACCGGGAGACCAGAGGGTGTGTCTGAATTTGGGTCTGATCTCTGCCGTCCAGTTTCTTTCATTCCTCTCTACCAGCCTTTTGTCTCCATTCTTTTCCCTTTCTCATTCTTACCCCCTTAATGACTTAATAATTTCTCCCCTTCATCCAGCCTATTCTTACTCTTCCTCACCTTTCTAAAATACTCTTACTGAAAATACTTAAAGAACTACTATTCTAAAATACTCTTACCCACTTACTACTCACTTGTTACTCTCTCAACTAATATTACCCTTTTCATTTTCACTTCATTTTTGTTCAAACAGAAATCGGCATTGTTTTCCTCATGTAAATATATAGACACTGGGCTATAAGACCAAGGTGTAGGCTTCTGGGCAGTTTGAGGCACCCTACTATCAAAGAAAATGATGGAAGTTTCCATCAAGATATACTTAACGGCTCCTAGATACAAAATTCCATGAAAAGACACCCTAATCAGCCTGGTAGCAAGTTCTCCTCATATAAAGAAATTAAAAGGCAGAGGCAGATGGAGTAATTAGTATTTAGTATTATTAGTATAAACAAAACAGTAAATGAGAAATGGATTTAATGTTTGAGACGATTTCACTGAATTCTGTATTCAGTTTTCTATGAAACCCAAATAGAAAAATACGGAAGATACCATTGAGAGAAAGCTAAGAAAGAAATGCTTTATTTCCAAGGAAAGCAAGATACTATGAGGTAATAAAGAAACTCTGGTTAGGAGGTTACCAACCTAGTGTTCTTCTCCCTTATACCCTTTGGTTTTTTTTTTTTTCTTCAGGGGCTGAATTATATTATTTTTGCCTCTAATGAAGGCAATGTATCTAATAAAGCCAATTCCAATGGCAGTATAAATAGTTTTCTTTCTACTTGGAGATCAGTAGGCCAGATTTTGACCTCTATAAAAGTTTGGGAGGGGGCGTGGGGTTTTATCAAGGTAACCAAATTTTCTGTGATTTATGTAAATAGTTCATCATGTTAATTTAAAAGCTTTTACAGTGGCCTGAGAATTCTGGCTGGAGTGTATGACATTTCACTTTAAGGATGAATATGGTGGAATCTGTCCATGAAATGATCCAAAATGCAGTGTGAAAATATTGTTATGCTGAGCTATGGACAAAGGCCTGTGGACAGACTTTTCTTATTCTAGAACAGGCAGCATGAGGCAGTGGTTTCATTAAATTTTAGAGCTAAAATAGGATTGGGGATTCCCTCTTCTAACTACCTTTCCCTGGCCCCATCCCTATCACAACTTCCTTTACTATTGCCCACATCTCCAAATTTTAAAGATAGTCTTGGCAAAGTAATCTACCAAGTCACAGTGTACAGGTAGAAGAACCTTAAGTATGGACCTAAAACCAGATCTAACGATGTACTTTGTCTCCTTAGTTCACAGCGTTGCTTCACCTCTCCAGGCCTCGGGCCTCTGGTAAAATGAGGGAACTGGGCTTAATTATCTCTAAGCTGCCTGTAAGATCAAGACCATGGCACTAAAAGTTCAACCTTATGCACTCATTTCTCTGAGAGATTTCTGCATCAATCTGCATGACTCCTTCAAAGGAAAGAAGACTCAAACAAGTCAAAAGGATAGATATGATGTACTCCAATTCAGTGAACAAAAGCCATTTCTTAAACTTTTTGGACAGTGTTAAGGTCCTTAGAACACATAAAAGGGAAATTAAATACAACTTTTGAAACACAGCACAGTAACCTAAAAGGTCTTAGAAGAAATGCTGAGGAGGAGAGGAGTATTGGGTTAAGAGGGAGAATTGAAGAAAGAAAAATTAGGAATGAACTGAGAAAATGAAAGTTTCATGGTTTAAGTTGATTATGTAAATTGAACATCAACTTCCTGTTAATTCAGTATTTATTAAATGTGTTTATGTGCCAGGTCTATCATCCACTTAATCATTGTGCAAATATTTATTGAGCATCTACTATGCTTCTGACACTATGACAGGCACTAAAGATACATACTAAAAACCAGATGTGCCTTCTCAAAGCTCTTCTGTCTAGAATGCCTCTTTTAAGTATTGTCTGATCCTCTCAAGGAGCACACAGGTGATAGGAGAGGAAAGAGCAAATATATATATCAAACCTCTATGACTGTTGATAGAATGTGGTAAGTACTGTAAAACATACAAAAAATAATATGATGGTATTAATATGAGGGAGAGAAATTTCTTCCAATTAAGATTAGGGAAAGTTTCATGGTGGTAATGTTTGAACTGGACCCTGAAGGCCGCATATAATTTTGATAATGTAGAAAGAGAATGGGGAGAGGAAGACATTCCGGTAGAGGGACCATTATGGGCAAAGGTTGAGATTAGAAAGTACTCAGTGAAAGGTAAGGATTTTTAGGTGTCTAAAACACTGAGTATGTATAGATTAGGTGAATAAAAACAAGCAATTCCTAGATTCAGATAATCAAACTTTCCTTGGAAGAATAAATAGATGTCTATGATATGTGAATATGTGTGATCCTACCTCATGCAAACAGTATTTTCATGGTCTGGGCTGAACAGCACACAGTGAAAATACTCTTCACCACACTGAAGGAACTGAAGTAAATAAACATGAAGTGCAGCCAGCTGAATGAATATTCAACTCATTGCATTTCTGAGGGGGTCACTCTAATATTGGACCCTATGGACTCACATGCTTCCTGACAGTCTATAAGAGGCAGTGGTCATAGGAGGGACTCTTTGGGGACATTCAACATAGAAGAATCTCTTCAATCAAACATGCCAAGCCTTTTAAAATACTGACTTCTATCTCTTTCCTCCATCATGTCAGAGGAATATAGACACAGTGCTGAGCCAGGTTGAGGGACATCATTTTTTCTAATAGTCTCTCTCTTCTTTGGAGCGAACAAATTGGCAAAATTCTCTTTCACAGATTCGAAGGCTTATAGCTGCTATTTATCTTGTCCAGTAAGGCATCCACTCTTGCCACTTCTAGCCTATCAAATATTGTCCTAAGTCTTGGAAAACATTCATATTGCCTCCCAAAGGCCATAGGACCCAGTGGGGAGACCTATCTGTAGCCCCAAATGGAGAAACCATGCTCAAACCCAAAAGAGATTTGACTAGATAAAGATGCTGCTTCCTTTTGCAGTACATGGGCTGAGGGCAGGGACAAAGGGACTCACCATATGGCCTTGCACTGTCTTTGATCTGGAAGTTCTCTCATCTTTCCACTTGATTGTGAGATTCTGTGCAGAGGACACCATGTTACAGCCCTTGCAGTGCCTGGTATGTAGTAGATGCTCAACGAATATTTATTAACATTGCATTTAATGTTTTTGTTATATTCTTCAATAAAATGTCCCCAAATGTTTTGAAATTATGAATGACATACCTTAGGCATCTGAGATTCAGCTACAGTAACTGTTCTCCTATGGAGGAATTGTGGAGATTGGTGATGAAAATAAGTCTCTGTACTAAGATATTTTACTCTACGTATAGAGATACTTGACTATTTGTAGGCTGCTTACACATCATGTTATTTTAAAGCAGGAAAAAACCTGGCACAAATAATACAATTTGTGTGTTTGTACAACAGTGATAGTTTTAAGAAAAAATATTTGTATTTTCAAAAGTAGAGAATGGTTGGATGATTCATTTAACTTTTTTCCCCAACACCCTTTCCTACACACATTGAAAATTATGCTAGCTTAAAGAATGAAACATTTTAAAAGCTCCCCACCCCCACCCAGCCCCCCAAAAAGGGCGAGGCCTACAACCTCAAGAGTCACAGGATTTCAGTGCTTTCTACATAAACACTGCTTGAATTTCACAATCTTCCACTCTGAGGTGCTGCTATTAACAAAAACAAAATTAGGCCAAAAAAGTGAGTTTTGCAGCCCAGGCTAATTTGGGGAGATATTTGTGTGGCTGAAGAGGTACCCTTCTCATCTGTGCCTGCCTTACATCCAGGTCCACTTCTTATCTTGTTCAGTGCTCAATGAGTTGTTACAAAGCATAAGCTAACTGTTACACAGCAAAATCCAACAGGGGAAACACTACCAGATAAAGTAATGCTTATAAAGTTGGAGCCAGTGAATTATTTTCCTCTTTGCTTCCCATGGAACTGCTCTCAGGGAAGATTATGATAATCACATAGTTAAAAGCCCAAAGGCTTCAATATTCCTAGGTTTTCATTTACTCTTTTTAATCAAAACTTAGAGTGGACTTTCCCCCTCCATTTATCAGAAATCTCGGCATTCTCCAAAGTAAAAGTTGTACAATTTATACCCTCACAGTATAGTGTTTCCAAACCATTCTCTTGCAGACAGTGTCAAAGGTGAAGACGATTGCAACCTGTCCCCATAACAATCAGGTGGGAGCCTCAGAGAGAGTCCTCAATACCGTAAAGTTCAACATTTTAAAAACAGAAGTGGAAACAGTTCTATTAAGGCATTGCCACCTTCACCCTTGCATACAAGCTTTGTTTGATGTTGTCAGACTCATAAGTGCTTTCACCTTTGAGCCTTTGTTAATGCTACTATTCCAAGTTCCTTGATCACCCAAGAAAGTTCCTCCAAACTGGGAGCTGAAACCATCAGCTGATACTCAGGGGTCTCCAAACAGAACTCTAAGGGGGCCTCTTATTCTTGTGTCAGCAGGATAGAAGCGGCCATTTACTGCCTTTGGAACATCATGGGGAGTTGAAGGAATGGATGTTCAGCAGCAGCAGCAGTGAGGAAGAGAGGTCAGTTTTGCATACTAGAAACAAAAATGCCCCCCAGAACGTTCAGAATGTAACTAGAAAATTTGATTGTATCTGCCTTAGTTTTATACAGTGGGGTGTTTCAAAAAATATTCTCTGAATAGTTTAGATCAAATGAAGCTGAAAGATTGCATAGGAGAGCTGATACACAGGATCTCCTATAATATTGCCCTACATGCTTTCTTTGGTGCACATTTATTTTTCCACAGCCCACATTCTATTTTCTTGCTATAATGTATACTTGGGGGATGGTTTTGCTGAGCAATGGGGAAATACTCTGGGCCAAGTCAGGATGCTTTTCTTAATGGAAGGTATTGCTAAGGAAAAAGTTCATGCAAGTGATCTTGAATCTGAAGATTTCCCCCCAATTCCCAGATGATCAGGTAACTACAACCATAAGAGAGGGCACATCACCAACCCAGTGTCTGAACATTTTATTAAGCCTCAGAATGATTTATCATTTCTGTGAGAGGAACTTTACTAGACACTCAACCCTAGTTTTCTGGATACTACATGAAGGACTCATCTTCTTAACTTATTATATTTCATTATTTGCATAATTTTTTACTGACCCAGTGTTTCAATAAACCTGCTGTTTTGTCAGTATATCAGGAATCAGTCGAATATGTTGTCTAATTGAATTTACCAAAGATTTAGAGTGGTGGTCTTATGCCAACGTGGCTTTTTATCTGGTTATGTTGTATTGCCCTTTGATAAGAGGGTATTCATCAGAATACACCTTCTTGATCTGTGTGCCAGTGAGGGGCAGAAATTTACTGAGGACAGCATTAAAAGCCAATGGAAAGACAAGTTGGCAAACACACTATATTTTCCAAAGCTTTAAATTGTGGTGGAGATATTAAATTAATTTTATGAATAAAAGTAAAATGTTTTTCTGGCTTCATCAATTATTTTGGCAAATGCAGATACTTTTCACCTAATATTTGACCATATAAGACTAATTTCTTCAAAGTCTTCCTCCCTTTGAATATTCCCTCTCTTTAGCTCTCCCAGTAAAAGGTATTTCAGTCCTGCTTTTAAAAAGTAATTATATTAGTGATATATGTATATCATCTTTAAGATTAAGAACTAATTAATGCTGATTTGTCACCCTCTCTTTAAAACTGCTTTCCATCCCAAAAACACAATCCAACATAAGGCCCCAAAACAACCAGGGCTGTTTGACATCTATGTAATTACAATTCTTATTAACTGGAACACATATATTTTTAGATTTCAATGAACAATAGATTAGCATGATGTACATATTTGTATATTATATTGACTTTCAATATTCCTTGTCAAAAGTACCCTTTTATTTTAAAATTGTTATGTTTGTTTAGGTAGCTTGTGTTGTCTGGCAGGCTGGAATTATCATAATAGAGCTTTTGTGACAATGTGTGATAAGCCATGTAAATAGTTTTAAAAACTGTCCAGTAATGCCTATTTGGCTTGCAAAATCTGCAGCAATTCTACTAATAATTTTTAGTGCTTATTCTTTCCACCTCTGATTTTTCTCATTCACCTCTGTTAGGTACAGGACAGCTTCCTCAGCAGAAAGATTCCAATAAAAATCAAAGACAAAGATGAGTCTATTGGAGTCATCATGAATTCCACTCCTTTTTTTGTGGTTGTTGGTTTTTCTTTTTTTTAAAGGCACACCCTCAACTTTTGTTGTTTGTTTTTGTTAAGATAAACCAGATTCTGATTTCAGAGAGTAAAGCCAATTATCCAAAAAAGGCAATACTCAGAAATCAGTGTATTATTGGTTTTGGTCACCCATGAAATCAATTAGACTTTTTTCCCCTGTAAGTGATCAGTGATTTTTTTCAGTCCACCTAAAAAAAAATACCTCTTTTCAATATTACCTGCCTTTTTTCAGTATGCAGCATGGCAGTACAATTGACAGTGAGGTGCTTTGGCACATCAGATTTCTTTTCCATTTGGTCAGGGATCACTTTTCTCTTTTCCTCATTTCCTGAGAACAGGAAGGATTAAAGCATGGCCCAAGACAATGTTGTCACATCAGGAGTGGTAGAGGTGTTTACTAGGATTATGATCCTCTCAGCTTGGCCTCAGAAGCATCTCCTGAAGCCCTGGGTTTGATGTGGAAACCTGACATGAAAAAAAAAAGACTTGGGAGGTCCTTTATCTGGCTCTTCTCCCACCTCTCCCATAAAAGATTAAACAAATCCAGTGGGATGATTGGAGGTGCTTCATTGCCACTGAACTACTCCCATGGGTTTGTTGTTCCTTTAAGTGATCTTGCGAGGCCAGTGAGGGCCTCTATCTTGATTAACGATGATCATCCTATAACAGTGGCTGGATATGGTGGTTTGGTGTGAGGTTTTGACAAAGAAAAAATTAGGCTCTGAAAGACATTTCTCATCAGAAACTGTTAATATATTAAAATGCATTTAAAAGTTACTTCTGGGAAGCATATTAAAGAGGCCAATCATTTAATCATTTGCTAAATGTCAAAGCCTACAAAATCATAGTATAATTATAATGTCACTCTGACATAAAGCAACATCAAAATTAGTGCCTCATCGATAAAGTGAAGTATCATTTGCCTTCAAGTGACAAATTCTATTGCCAAAAAAATACCACTGTACTTCTAATAAGTGACACTCATTTTAATAGACCCTACAAAAATACAATATTTTCAATGTCCCCATAAAACAGTTAACTTACAAATATTACTCTCAGAGCTTTGGTGACATCAATATGTGACACTTGTGAAAATCCTAACAAAATACTTGGAACGCTAGCATGTAAAGTAAATCCATTATATATATTTAAAAAAAGAGAGCTATGTGAAAATATGAGAAAGAATGCATATAACCAACTCTGGAAAGTTATTCTGGAATTTCAAATTAATAATTTAATCAAATTAATGACTAATATATAAAAAATATTTTTAAAGGATTATAAAATGAATTTTGATCATTTATAGAGGAAAACATTTCCAATGTAAACATAACTAATTCTATACTAATTATGCTAATCTTTGTTTTCAGTGAGACAATTTAGAATTGTATATACTTTGAAACTTTGGGGGAAAAAAGGTATTTTCTCTATTTCTGCCCTCAAAAGCAGGCACAGAAATTAATAATTCAGGTAGACCATGGCTCTGAGAAATTATATTTGAAGTTTCATATTTAATTACCAAAGTTTTTTATCACCCACCATAACTTTCTAACAATAGTCTTTCTTAATGATAAATTTTATCAATACCCCAAACTCATTTTAAATGATTTAAAAGTAGCAAATTGGATAAAGCAACACACAAATAAATTCCACATTTACAAGTAAAGAAATCACAGGGGCTACAGTTTATAATCAACATAAACTTGAAAGAAATAAAGCAACACTTTTCCTGCCACCCATCATTCACTGCTTACATTTGGGGTGAAAAAGATTTATCTACAATGACCTTTAGTCTGTTTCTAAACTCTGCATGTTTTGTAATTAGCTAAAGGCATTGAACAAATTAGTTTGTCCTATTTTTATTCAGGTCCCAGAGATAAATGGCTAATTTATGAAATATTTCACTCTGTGTTATGAGAATTTAGCAAATGAATATGGAACCAAATATAAACACTTTATACCATATGTACAGTTGCTTTCATAAGGCATTATCTTGTAATTTTTATTGAAAAAGATTCAATATAGTAAAGTCTTATTTTAAGATATATTGTCTTTCTCAATCCAAGATGTTTAGTTTATGAAAATATTGTTTTTTCTCTATATTCTTTTTGTATATATGCCAACATGTACCTTGTGCTAGAAATATTTTATGGGAATTACAATTCTTTATATTTGTATTTTCTATATAAAGGCATATACAACTTTGAGGCAGTGTTTCTGATGGAGAGCAGAATTCGTAAAGAGCTTGTGTGTGCTTCCGTGCTCCGAAATTATATGAAATCCACTTCAAGAAGAAACTTATTTGATTAAAAAAAAGAAAAAAACAAAACCAAAACTGCACCAATGCACAGCCAGAGGCTGACAGTTAAAATAATACATGACCACATGAACATCATATTTATATAGTTAACATTTTTAAGGATGACCAGTGCTAACATATAGTATTATACATTTGGCACTAATGTTTGCCATTGGTCCAGCAATTGGCAAAATTTGTTTCTATGTATAAATTTATTTTTGAACATTAGGTCTGGCTAGACGTATCTTCACTATTTATAAAAAATATTTAGACAGTAAGCTCACGTTGAATAACTAGGTCTACTGTGTTCTGGAAACTCTTCAGTAGTAATACAGCTTTTTCATGTTCCATATGTACAAAACTATGTCCATTTGCCTGTAAACACACAAATAAAACAGGGCAATCAATGTAAGATACTTGTTTACCACATTATCATTGTTTCTAACAAAAAAATTCAAGGGAGTATTGAGCAACCAAAAGTCATGTGTTTTTAAAATTCACAGCAGAATTGCAATTATGGGAACAACTAGTTTCACCCAGCTTCAACTCAATTTATTAATTCAACAAATATTTATCAAGTATCTAGTATATCCTACTTAGGATTGTCCTAGTATAGTTCTAGTCACTGTGCTAATCATAGAGATATACTGGTCAGTAACAGACAGATACATTTGAAATTTAATAGTTGTTTTGTTGTTGTTCTGATTTGTTTGCAGGAACTTAGTTGAGATGGTTCGGAAGTGTTCATAGGACCACTGCCTTTTTGTTGCATAATCACTGATATAAACCCATCAACACGGTCAAATGTTTCACTCATGCAAACCATATAGTATAGTTAGATCTTATTTTGATCCACCGAAAAGTCCTTAATTTACACGTTTTTATATTAAAAAGATAATTTTTATTTCCCTCATTTTTGAATGCAAATATATTCATTATTTATACCAGTGGTTCTCAATCCCATCCAGAAATGAATAAATTTCTGTGTGGTCTAGATTCATCTTGTTATTTTATAAATGAAAGAGCTACACCTCAGAGAAGCCAAGCAACATGACTAAGGTCACACTGCTAAGCTAGGGCTGAGTCACCTGATGCCATAATATTCTTACTATTTCTCTCAATACTTTACTGACATAAAAACACTACAATTGTTTCTAGTGATTTGAACTGATATTTCATTGATCATGATAAAATAATCAACATTTTCCCTTTAAAATTTTGCTATATCACCTCCTACCATAATTTTTTTTCTTTACAGTGTTTGCAAAGCTGTAATTGTCATTCAGATTCCTAACAGGTTTAATTTAAATTATTCGAGTACTGGTAAAAATAATATTTAGTCCTAAATTTGGATCTACCAAAATGCTAAATCTCTCATTCTTATAGTTTTAACTCTGGCTTAATTGTGTTGTTGTAGTTACACGTGAACTATTTCAAAAGTAGAAAGACTAAGTCAGACTATCTGCTAGGGCAATGAGACTTGAGAGGAAATAAAAAGGAGAAAACTTTTAGGGTAGAATCAATAGATTTAGCATCTGATTGGACAAGTGTATAAAAACAAACAAGAATCAAACTGTGAGGCCATTAACAGAAAATGGAAACCTTGGAGGAGCAGCAGGCTTAGTTGGGAAGACAACAGAGTTTGTGGTACTGACGACACATGCAAGGAAAATGTTGCACATATATTTAGAAATAAGAGACTGGAGTTCAGGAAGGATGTCAGGGTGGCAGCATTAGAAACAGAAGTTAGGTTTTACCACACTCTGGTATTTACCACAGAGAATGCTGAGAGAATTATCAGAGAATAAGTTTAAAAGGGAGCATTGTGAAAGAAGGGAAATCTAACTAGGGGAGCAGGATGGAGCCATGGCTTTGGATGTGTAGAATAGAAGTTAAAGACAGTGTTTGCCGTTGACCCGGGCATCTAGGTAAATTTGTCTGAAGTGAGGGAGGGAAAGGTCAAACAGAGCCCAATCCTTCCTGCTAGAGGATGGCAGAAAGTAGACGCTAGCCTGATGGCTGAACTAAAGAATGAGGATACCAATGCACTGAGGGGAGGGAACAGGAAAACTGGCAGGAGGAGAACTGGAAAGGGTCATCCTAAAGGGGATCAAGGTAGAGGGCTCATAAAGGTAGCAGGAAATCCAAGAGGGTCAGGTATTTCCTAGCGGCTTCAATTAACCCTAGTTTTCTGAGGCACAGAGGAAAGAGCAGAGGAAGACCATAGCTTGATTAATTCTGTCCTGGAATCTGGGTCTGTTTCCAAGAAAAAAGGCTTCAAGATGTTCAGACCCACAGTCCAGGTTCTGATTCAAGCTAGGGAGACTCCTTGTATAAATTAGCTTTTAATATTGCTTTAAAGCATTGGCTTTTAGTTTTCATGCTTTGTAGGTACAAATGATAGTTATATAGTTGGAAACACAAAGAGTTGATTTCCCAGAAGGAAATAAGCAGGTTGATAAATTAGACCACTGTGTCAAATAAACATTAGGACTCTACCTGTAATTCTAGTCCCCAGAAATGTGTTGGCTCTAAGCCAGAATTTAGGTGAATCTCAAGAGGCTTATTTAAAAGAGCATAACTAGGGACTGCCTGGGAATGGCTTCAAATTACCGAAAGGATTCTGGAAGATCAGAAAGCAAATTATTTTAGAAAGTTTATTAAAGATTAAATGAGTTAATATATGTTAACTGCTTAGGACAAGGCCTGGCACACTGTAAACGATCAATAAATGTTAGCTACTATTATTAATATTACTTCACTATTACTTTCTTGAATTTAAGAAATACAATTTTCATTAAGCCATAAGAGTAGAAGGACGAAATGTCAGAGGAAGGAACTGTTTAGTTAACCTTAACTTTTTTTTAAAGATGAAAATGTGAGGATCAGAGAGTTACACGAAATATCCAAGCTCACACAGCTAGTGGCTAGATGGGAATTTATGTCACAACTCTCTGTATCTTGACACAATTCGTTTCATTGGTGTTGTGAGGTTGAAACAAATGTTTTAGGTTCATTAAATGAATTCACTTGTTAACATTAATTGCCCTATTTCTTGATATGGAACATTATGGTAGGCCTGATACCAGGGGAGGTAATGACAGAGGGGTTTGAATGGAAGGAGAAGATAGAATCTCAGTTCTAGAGAACTTTCTTTTATATTCTTAGGACAGAAGAACCAAGAGAATTTATATTGTATTTGTTCAAATGAATATGGCTATCTGGCTTACATCTTAGATGGTTCAGACAGGGAATCAGACAATTATGTTACTACATGTGTGCAGGGCTTTTCCAATTAACATGAAGTTCAGAAAAATCACAATATTTCAACTAGAAAAGTTTCATGGTTGTTTCATGTGTGTGAATAGAAGAGCTTAGGAAATAAAGGAGGATACTATTTAATATTAATTGCAGAGTATAAATCTCATGAAGCTATGAAACGAAAATGCATATAATCTACATTTATGCATTTGACATTTTGAATATGTATATAATATAAATACAAAAGATGATTTGAAAGACAAATGTTAAATTAATAAAGTTTTAAAATATGTTGCCACATTTGGCTACATATATGTTTTATATAAACACACAGACTATCATGGATTATAATAAAATGTGTGCAATTTTGAGTAAATTGCAACTTAAGTGAATGGTTTAAGTCAAAATGAAGTTAATAAGAAAACAATCTATGAAAGGAAAGATATTCTAAAAATTTTATGCTTCAAGAATATATAATTAATGGATTTCTGGCTTTAGCTGATTTGAAGTAGAAAGGATCATTTTACAATAGTTTTTATGTTTTTTCCAGAAGGTATACTTCCTTGTTTTAATTCCACTTGACATCTGTGCCACAAAAGGTTTTTTAATTGCCCCTTTGCATGATTTAGACATGACAAGATAGAAGGTTAATGAAAATAACATTTGCAATTCTAACAAAAAGTAGAGCTTTGTGATTACAGCTCATCAATTTACTGTAAAACATACTCAGTTTCTGGATTTCATCCTCTTATTCCTTCCTGAATTTATCTTTGATTTTCTTCTGCTAAATGTTTTGTTAAGTGGATAAATGATGGATGTTTATATCAAAGAAATTCTCCAGAGGATGTTGTAATTCTCCCAGGAATTCTGTTGTATTCTTATTATTCAAAGCTCTAAATTTAAAAACTAGTTTCTTAGAAGGCTTGGCCACAAAATTGGTGGGATTATCCAATAAGAAGGACAGCACGATACTTTTAAGAATCCGAAAGAGAAATGGGATTAGAGACTTGGTGTATGATTTTGAATTGATTAAACTAACCCTCAAGGGACAAACATTTAAAGGGCCAGTATACATGTATTTTGTATGTTAGATACACATTAGTACATTAATATAGTGTCCTTTGACTGACTGTAGCTCTTGGGATGAGGGAAAATGAAAATATACATCAACCATATTAGAGTTATTGGGCAAGCCTTCATGTTGTCTAATCCTGACAGCCAGACTATGTGAGACTAAACAGTGGGAATCTTAGGTAATTATAATTATGTTTCCCATTAACTACCTGGAATTATTTCCCATTGGAGAATTTTAATCTGATATAGTCTCATTAAATATTAGGATATATTTAGGGCTGAGTATACTGTATAAACAGTACTCCAATAACTGTATGCCAAGTCATTTGAAAAATTTTCCTATCAAAAAATCTGACCTACAGAACTTAAATTCTCAGAGAGTTCCAGTGAAAAATTTACACTGCACTTTTTAAATGTGAGGAAGTTTGAAGTCTCAAGTGGCTTTTACTGTAGTATTAAAAAACATTCATGGCAATAGAATTAGAAATGAAAAAGGAGAAATAACAACTAACACTGCAGAAATACAAAGGATCATGAGAGATTACTACAAGCAACTATATGCCAATAAAATGGACAACCTGGAAGAAATGGACAAATTCTTAGAAATGCACAACCTTCCAAGACTGAACCCAGAAGAAATAGAAAATATAAACAGACCAATCACAAGCACTGAAATTGAAACTGTGATTAAAAATTTTCCAACAAACAAAAGCCCAGGACCAGATGACTTCACAGGTGAATTCTATCAAACATTTAGAGAAGAGCTAACACCTATCCTTCTCAAACTCTTCCAAAATAGAGCAGAGGGAGGAATACTCCCAAACTCATTCTACGAGGCCACCATCACCCTGATAACAAAACCAGACAAAGATGTCACAAAGAAAGAAAACTACAGGCGAGTATCACTGATGAACATAGATGCAAAAATCCTCAACAAAATACTAGCAAACAGAATCCAACAGCACATTAAAAGGATCATACACCATGATCAAGTGGGGTTTATACCAAGAATGCAAGGATTCTTCAATATACGCAAATCAATCAATGTGATACACCATATTAACAAATTGAAGGAGAAAAACCATATGATCATCTCAATAGATGCAGAGAAAGCTTTCGACAAAATTCAACACCGATTTATGATAAAAACCCTCCAGAAAGTAGGCATAGAGGGAACTTACCTCAACATAACAAAGGCCATATATGACAAACCCACAGCCAACATCCTCCTCAATGGTGAAAAACTGAAACCATTTCCACTAAGATCAGGAACAAGACAAGGTTGCCCACTCTCACCACTCTTATTCAACATAGTTTTGGAAGTTTTAGCCACAGCAATCAGAGAAGAAAAAGAAATAAAAGGAATCCAAGTCGGAAGAGAAGAAGTAAAGCTGTCACTGTTTGCAGATGACATGATACTATACATAGAGAATCCTGAGGATGCCACCAGAAAACTACTAGAGCTAATCAATGATTTTGGTAAAATTGCAGGATACAAAATTAATGCACAGAGATCTCTTGCATTCATATACACTAAAAATGAAAAATCTGAAAGTGAAATTAAGAAAACACTCCCATTTACCATTGCAACAAAAAGAATAAAATATCTGGGAATAAACCTACCTAAGGAGACAAATGACCTGTATGCAGAAAATTATAAGACACTGATGAAAGAAATTAAAGATGGTTCAAACAGTTGGAGAGATATACCATGTTCTTGGATTGGAAGAATCAACACTGTGAAAATGTCTATACTACCCAAAGCAATCTACAGATTCAATGCAATCCCTATCAAACTACCAATGGCATTTTTCACAGAACTAGAGCAAAAAATTTCACAATTTGTGTGGAAACACAAAAGACCCTGAATAGCCAAAGCAATCTTGGGAAAGAAAAATGGAGCTAGAGGAAGCAGGCTCCCTGACTTCAGACTATACCGCAAATCTACAGTAATCAAGACAGTATGGTACTGGCACAAAAACAGAAAGATAGATCAATGGAACAGGATAGAAAGCCCAGAGATAAACCCACACACATATGATCACCTTATCTTTGATAAAGGAGGCAAGAATATACAATGGAGAAAAGACAGCCTCTTCAATAAGTGGTGCTGGGATAATTGGACAGCTACATATAAAAGAATGAAATTAGAACACTCTCTAACACCATACACAAAAATAAACTCAAAATGGATTAAAGACCTAAATGTAAGGCCAGACACTATCAAACACTTAGAGGAAAACATAGACAAAACACTCTATGACATAAATCACAGCGAGATCCTTTTTGACCCACCTCCTAGAGAAATGGAAATAAAAACAAAAATAAACAAATGGGACGTAATGAAACTTAAAAGCTTTTGCACAACAAAGAAAACCATAAACAAGACGAAAAGACAACCATCATAATGGGAGAAAATATTTGCAAATGAAGCAACTGACAAAGGATTAATCTCCAAAATTTACAAACAGCTCATGCAGCTCAATATCAAAAAAACAAACAACCCAATCCAAAAATGGGCAGAAGACCTAAATAGACATTTCTCCAAAGAAGATATACAGATTGCCAACAAACACATGAAAGAATGCTCAACATCATTAATCATTAGAGAAATGCAAATCAGAACTACAATGAGATATCATCTCACACTGGTCAGAATGACCATCATCAAAAATCTACAAACAATAAATGCTGGAGAGGGTGTTTAGAAAAGGGAACCCTCTTGCACTGTTGGTGCGAATGTAAATTGATACAGCCACTATGGAGAACAGTATGGAGGTTCCTTAAAAACTAAAAATAGAACTACCATACGACCCAGGAATCCCACTACTGGGCATATACCCTGACGAAGCCATAATTCAAAAAGAGTCATATACCAAAATGTTCATTGCAGCTCTATTTACAACAGCCAGGACATGGAAGCAACCTAAGTGTCCATCAACAGATGAATGGATAAAGAAGATGTGGCACATATATACAATGGAATATTACTCAGCCATAAAAAGAAACGAAATTGAGCTATTTGTAGAGAGATGGATAGACCTAGAGTCTGTCATACAGAGTGAAGTAAGTCAGAAAGAGAAAAACAAATACCGTATACTAACACATATATATGGAATCTAAAAAAAAAAAAAGGAAAAGAAAAAACAAATTGTCATGAAGAACCTAGGGGCAAGACGGGAATAAAGACACAGACCTACTAGAGAATGGACTTGAGGATACAGTGAAGGGGAAGGGGACGTTGGGACAAAGTGAGAGAGTGGCATGGACATATATACACTACCAAACATAAAATATATAGCTAGTGGGAAGCAGCCGCATAGCACAGGGAGATCAGCTCGGTAATTTGTGACCACCTAGAGGGGTGGGATAGGGAGGGTGGGAGGGAGGGAGACGCAAGCAGGATGAGATATGGGGACATATGTATATGTATAACTGATTCACTTTGTTATAAAGCAGAAACTAACACACTGTTGTAAAGCAATTATACTCCATTAAAGATGTTAAAAAATATTCATGGAATAAAACATAAATAAGAATTTCTCTTCTGCCTTAATTTCACACATGTACTGCAGCTTGAATGTTTCATGAATTCAGGCTCAAAAAAAGACATGGCAAAATAGAAAAGACTCAACTGAAGAATCTGTCCATTATTTGTATAGAAACTCAGGCATGGAAATGGTAATAAATAGTAATCCTGAGGATATTTACTTATTGATCTACTTTGACTTTAGAATGCCTGTTTTCTTCGAAAGAAGCATGTGGAATGAGCATCTCTAAAAACCTATCTTGGTTTGCAAGCAGTTCCCCAACAAGCTGCACTTTATTTCTGTACTTTACCACAAAAGGAACTGAAAAATCAGCCTCTCATTTTCAGGGAACTGTTTGTAGCCAGGTTGGTCTCTGTTTTGGTGGAGAGCTTGCTGTTAAGAGAAAACAGACTGGGAGTTGATTTTGTTGCATGTTTGAAGTCAGCTTTTTCCTGTCTCTCTTCCTCCATTTTCTGCTCTGTGTAATTTTGGGCACGTCTACTTCCTGGGCTAGGTGTGTAAAGGTAGAACCTTAGTTCTATTTCCTTGTTGCAGTGTTCACGCGGCTTGGCATAACACTTTGTACCTTGTGGGCATTTAATGCATATTTGACAAATCAGGAAATGGAAAATGTGATGCTATCAGTAAAATTTGCTCCAGGAGAATCAGTGTTGTATAATGGAAGAGGCTCAAATGAACTATTTAACCTCTGTCAACAACAGATACCTTGCAGGGTTGTTGTGTGTTCTAAATGACCCAAGATGGGTGCTTAATTGATATTTTTATTTCAGCCAAATTATGGAAGTTAGAGCCAGCTTAATGAACTTAATTTGTCTTTATTGTTTTTCATGTTTCACTTAGTACCTAAATATTATTTTTTTGATTTACAAAAAGTATTTACTCCGTCTCTAATTAGTTATCTGTGCTGAACTTTATACACTGTGAGCAAACCATATGGATAAAAGTATGCAGTGAAACTGGCTTATAAAATCATACACGGTTAAAAAATTATTTTTGGTTATCTTCTAACCAAATGCTATTTTAAAATATTTGCACATGTATTTTATCATTATAAGCAATAATTTCTCTGAACATTAAGTGTTATATGATGCTGAACCCACCCACCCCGCTACCCCCCCACCCCCACCTTTCCCCAAACCTCTCCAATGTTTTTGATTTTCAACCACCAAATAAGATCAACAATAGAAAAGTGTTAACTTATTTAGCCTTGTTGGGAAATGCTTTAGTGAAATTTCCAAATACTTTATTTCTTTAAGGGTCCCACACTTCATTTTAACCATAACAAAAATTTCTCCTCTTTACTTTTTGTAGTCTTTTTGGGGGAGAAATCTTAAAGAATTCAGAGAAATAAATGTACTCTAACCCATTCTTAGTGACTCATGATAATAATTATGAACATGAACACTCTCTGGAATGAAGCTGTGGACCCAGTTAGTTTCTTAGTTTCTTACACTAGAGGTATTCCCCTAAGTGTGTTCTGTGGAAGTGGCTAATGTTGTTGGTCAAGAGGGCTGCATGGTTAAATATGTTGGGATATATCATTTTGTACGATTTTTCAGGTTCTTAATATGCTTACAACGTTGTGAAATTCTGAAACAAAGGATTGAGTCTGAGGTGGCTCTGAACTTATTTGAGTAAGGAACTCTTTTTAAAAAAGATATTTTAAAAGATTCCATTAGGAAACACTATTCTATACTGAATGACTCTGTTTTACTTTTTGAATTTCTTTTCTTTCTTTTAAAAGACGTTTCTCTCTCTTCCTGGACAGTGAAACTGTCAGTTATGACTTTTTGCTTCTGGCAATGTGCCTGGATCCAGACGCTTTCCCCTCGGTGGTCTGAAAAACTAGGTAAAAGACTACATGTATGAAATAAAGTCTCTCTTATGAGTAAAAGGCATGAGATTTAGTGCATGGAATTTGTGACACTTATTATGGCTTCTCATAGCACTTTGTTTGTTTAAGGTTGTTGAATAAATAAACTTTAGCTAAGTAAGATAATACCGTTAGCAGCTAACCACACGTACTTGTCATTAAAAGAGGTACAAAACTTCCATTCAGATAAGGAAGGTTTGATTCAGTGATTGTATACAGATATAGCACCGTGTATCTGTATAAAACTGACCCAGCCATCCACTGACATTTATTTTGTTTAGACTTCTGAGAAGTTAAACTTTTTCTTCCCATTCTGAACATGGACAGCTGTAACTCACTATCTCCTCCTCACCTCCATCCCCACTCCAAGCCATGTCTATGTTGAATTCTCTAACTCAGTGAGAAACTTTAAAATCTTAGGGTTTTCTTTCTTCACACCTGGGATCCCTCTCCCCTCTCACTGTACTCCACACTCACCCATTCAGGCATAAGGCTCTCACCTCTGCTCCTGGAGACAGATGCCAGTCTAGCCCATGGGTATTCTTCCTCCTACTCATCCTCTTTCTCTCCTCTCTGTTAAGCCTGGAGTAATTCCTGCTCCATTAAGAGTAAACTGTCTTGATAGCATGCTCTGGCCCAAACAACCTACCAACAACTAACTGAAACTTGACAGACATATTTGTTGATAGTGATTTCTCGACTTGTCTCTATGAATTGGAGGACAAAGGTGTTTCAAGACTAAAAAAAAAAAAAAAAAAAAGCGGGCTTCCCTTGTGGCACAGTGGTTAAGAATCCACCTGCCAATGCAGGGGACGTGGGTTTGATCCCTGGTCTGGGAAGATCCCACATGCCACGGAGCAGCTAAGCCGGTGCACCACAACTACTGAGCCTGCACTCTAGAGCCCGCGAGCCACAACTACTGAGCCCGTGTGCCACAACTACTGAAGCCCGCACGCCTAGAGCCCATGCTCTGCAGCAAGAGAAGCCACCGCGGTGAGAAGCCCGCGTGCCACAACAAAGAGTAACTCCCATCCACCACAACTAGAGAAAAGTCCGTGCCCAGCAACAAAGACCCAACTCAGCCAAAAATAAATAAATAAAATAAATAAATTTATTTTTAAAAAAGCATGACATATCAGGTTTGTTCGAATTATCATCTCTTTGATTATTCTATTCTGGTATCTTTGAGATATAGCCATAGACAAGGAATATACTTTGGATTACAAATTCCAAACTCTTAAAATTATTGCAAAGTAGAACTGGATGTCATAAACTAATTATAAATAATATAATTTCTCTTCGGTCAAAGTTAGGCTCTTGTCCTGGGAAGGGGTGGGGGCAGGTAAATGAAGAGGATAGGTATTGACTACCATGATAGACTAGAATACAATATACTTACAAGTGAGCTGTAGGCTACAACTGTGAGTCATGTTAACTATCAAGTACAATATATTCTTTTTTTCCAGTCTATTCATCTTTTCAACAGAGTAACTATAATTAATAGATATTCTATATTTAAATATACTTTAAATTGTATAATGAATTAGAATGAATATTTTAACTGCAAAGAACATTAGAAAAAAGAAACTATGATGTTAAATCAACAAAACTGCCACTTCAAAAATGGTCAGATATCGGAAAATTCACACAGCTCAATTTAATAACATTTTTTATGCTCCATGTGCTTTCCCTGGTTCTCTCTCACACTTCTGTAATTCGACTTGACAGAAGGTAAGGCTGTGAGGGGTCAGTTGTCCTAGCACAGCGCTCTTTCCTCATGCCACACTGTCTTAAACCAAAATGACTTTCTAAGCACAGCAAGTCATTTGAATATGCACATGAATTACAGTATCTATTCTAGGAAAATGAATAGTAAAATGACAGAATAATCATGTGTATATGTTTTAATTAACATCATCCCTTAATACACACATCTTCATGTAACTCAAATAACATGCTCATAATACCATAGCAGAATAAGAGAAAAATGGTTAAAAAGATTTACAGAAAAAAAAAGATATAGCTCTTATATAACAAATTCTGGGTTTGGGGGAAATTTGGGAAAGATACATCTCTTGCTATTTTATATCTCTTTTGCTACTTGCTATTGGGTTAGATCAAACTCAATAACTGCCATCACTTAAAGGGGAGATCATTCGTTGTTTTTGTTTTTTCCTTTTACCTTGATTTTCCAGGTAGTATGCTTTCATAAAGGTTTGTAAATAAAGTTGCTCCAGTGAGGATATATTCTAATGATCTTGTAAGTGACAGATAACTCAATGTTATAAACTCATTTTTTCCCAGTGTTCTTTAAACTAAGAGCCACAGTATTATAAAGAGACAAATATATAATTTGCTCTCTTAGCATCTGATGTTGGCAATGATTTCAGTTTAGAATTAACAATTTTTATTTCCTTCAGAAAATATAATTGGCCACTTGTCCTTTTTAACTAGTATGAGTGAAACTAAACATAGCAATTTATTTGATTAAAGTCTATGGGCATTTTTCTTTTACTGAAAATGGACTTTGATTTTATTATACTAGATACAAATAACTTCTATAGCAAAAATAAAATGTTACATCATTTATAGTCATTTGTGGAGAGAAGAGAAAACCCAGGTGCAGCTCTTCTGCAGTTTTTGTGACTTTTAACTGATTTGGCTTATAATTCCTTCCTACTTCTTGCATTGGGAATTCATTTCTCTGTGCACTTTGCTGTTTCTGTATACATCTCAGGGACTAGAAATACTAAACCCTCATTTACCCACATATAACCCTTCTAGAATTTCACAGCCAGAAGTGTATTCTAACCCTGCAACTAGAGGGGTTGCAAAAAGTCACCTTGTATACAGCTAAACTTTTGTTCAAACATCTCAGCAGGGAGAGTAGAGAGATATAACCAGGTGTTTCATACTATTCAAACAGTAATAAGCTTACTGTTGAGAAATTAAACATGGACAGTCTCTTCTCTCTCATCTAAAGTCACATAGATACCCTATTTGGGTACTTCATTATTCTTACTACACTTGATACTTATGCATAGATTCCTGTATGTATCAATTCTTCTTTCATTCCCAAAATAACACCATTCATTTAAACAAAAATATTCAGAACACTTGCCATGTGCCAGGTAATGGGGATATAGGATTCTATAGGTCTGAAATGGTTTCTGACCTGCCTCTCAACCCCAAAACAATAAAGGCAAATAAGAAATGTAAGAGGAGCTTATGTTCAATCACTTAATTCAAGTCATTCAGCTTAATAACTTGGGTACATATTTGTTTCAGTGTTGGCCTTAGAAAGCATTGTTTTTTATGTCTTACCTGAAGGATCTTATCACCAGGCTGCAGCAGGTTGGATGCTGGTCCATCAGGCTGAACCCTAGTAACAAAGATACCCTATAAGTCAGAAGTAACAGAGGTTAGGATTCTATTTTCAAGAACTAGATCTACTTAAAAACTTTTTCATTCACATAGAAAACAGTGAAAACAGATTAAAAAGTTTACACATGTGAGGTTAAAATATTATTATAGTATTTTAAGCAAAGCACCACCCTCTAAATCAAGTTTAAGAAAAGCAACATTTTTACTTGCACAAAAACGCTCATATTGTTTTATTTTTTTGTTTTGTTTTTTGTTTTTTTTGCGGTACGCGGGCCTCTCACTGTTGTGGCCTCTCCAGTTGCGGAGCACAGGCTCCGGACGCGCAGGGTCAGCGGCCATGGCTCACGGGCCCAGCTGCTCCGCGGCATGTGGGATCTTTCCGGACCGGGGCACGAACCCGTGTCCCCTGCATCGGCAGGCGGACTCTAACCACTGCTCCACCAGGGAAGCCCTTGACTATTATTTTATCCCGGCAGTCAAAGTCTGTGCTACCTAGTTAATTTTGATTGCCATTCTTCAGCTTATTGTACGGGAACAGTTTTAATAATTTTTGTATGAATCCAGACCATAGGAACTGAATTGTGGCCACCATATTGCAATGCTGAGAGGAACTAGCAACACTCCACAACCTGACTGCTGAAAGAATACCAAAGTCATGTCTCTAGCAGGTTTAATTTCAATCATCACAAAGCTCTGGGGGGTTCAACCACTGTTCTGGAGACTTGCTTTGAAGCTTTCTCTTATGGTGGCCTGAGTCTTCCTAAGCATTTATTGCTGTTTTCTAAAGCGTTAATATTTGTTTTCAATCAATAAATTTTACCAACTAAGAAATTGCTACTGCCCATTGGCATAGTTTCTCTTTCTCTCTGTCTCTTTCTCTCTCTCTCTCTATATATATATATCCTATCAGCCAGCATATTGCCACATTAGTCAAAACAGATAGCAATGAGTGTTATGTTTGATAATGGTCTGTAGCATTCATTATTTTTGGAGGTGGAATGTTTCCCCAAAGACTGCCTGAAAAGGCCAGTGCCCTAATTTTTCACTGTATTTATGTATTGACATATAAACACTGTCATATGAAAGAGACCAAATAACTCTGAACCCATTTTTGTGGTCTCTGTTATGATGAATATTGATGAGAAATATGAAAACTTTGACACTGTTTTCAAAAAGTTCATTGTAGCAGTGTGTGTGGCACTCAGTATAGGGTCTATAAATGTTATTCTAATTATTGAAAGTCTGAAGGTTGAGCTACAATCCAGGGTCTTTCTTTGCAGCAAAGCCTGCAGTAAGAGATTCTGAGTCTCCCAACTGTACCAGATTTACTGTCAGAAAATTCTTCATTATTCTTAGTCTTAGAGTACATTGAAAGGCCGACATTTGTTATCTTTACCTTGAATTCCCAACAGATAAGAGGATTTGCATCTTTGATTTAGGGAAGGGGAAGGCAAGAGGGCTGGAAAGTCTCTCCTGTATCATCTGTGGTTTCCTAGTGGGGGCTGTCAGTGATAATGGCTCCAATTATTGTTTACTCTCAATAATGGACATAGGTCCCAACAAGAGGGCTTTCTGATGGTTCTTAATAACTTTTAGAGGCTACTTCCTTTGGTAGCTCCAAGCCAACATCAGCTCTGTAACAATGGCTGCTAGAGTCTAGTTACTGGCTTATGGCATTTCTGACTGTGTTTCTCTAATGTTTTGCACCTCATCACCAGCTCTCATGTTCCTTAGTGGCTTGACAGCACAGTGGTTTTCCCTTAGCACCACCTCTAGAGGGTATCTCACAGCAGAGCAACAAGACAAGTATTGCAGTCCTTTCCAAAGAATGCAAGTCTTTTCTCCTATCAGACACCAATATCTGGGTGTGCTTGAGACAGACACAGACACAATGGACTCATGTATCACAGAGGGACCCCCATAGGTTTGAACCAAAGCTAATCTGGAGAGCACTGGCTGAGTCAAGCTACAAATAGGCTTGACCTTTTGCCATTTCATGTTTCTTCCCCAGTTTTTAAACCAGTCTTCATATAAGTCATAAATGAAGTTTTTCCAAAAGTACCCATAATGGGTTTTTTAAAAGTTTTACTTTTCACAAGTAATTTTGAAAATGGATGAGTATAGAAGGTTTTTCACAGTATTAAAATCTGACCTTGTCTTATTGGTTACCTAGTCTCTGCACCTCTGGACATAAATCTTGAAGGACTCAAAGTTCCTTGAAAGTTAGTCTACAAGGCCAACATTTAACATTCTAACTTTAGAGGAGAAAGGAACTTTATATGGCTTTTTAATGATGAAGGTGAATGGCTGTGACAGTCTCAGCTATTGTAAATGTAGACACCAAAATAGAACTTGTCTTAAGGGAATTACAAGTCCAATTTGTGAAATATGCTTTTCTTTAAAATTCTGAAAAAACTTGGCTCTAGCTGATGCTAAGAAATTGGTTTCTAGGAGGGCCATATCTCAGATAAAAATTGCATACAATTACAATTCAGAACACATTGGTTATATATTATAGAATATGGTATCATATGCTTTCATATAATTATAAAAGTTCAAAGAGCATTTCTGGAGAAAAAACTGACCCATATAGATAGCAAACACAGCCATAGATTCAATAGCTTGCAAGGGGAAACTTTTTTTTTTTTTTGCGGTACGCGGGCCTCTCACTGTTGTGGCCTCTCCCCTTGTGGAGCGCAGGCTCCGGACGCCCAGGCTCAGCGGCCATGGCTTATGGGCCCAGCTGCTCCACAGCATGTGGGATCCTCCCAGACCGGGGCACGAACCCACGTCCCCTGCATCGGCAGGCGGACTGTCAACCACTGCGCCACCAGGGAAGCCCCGGGAAACTTTTTTTTTTTGGCCAAATATTGGCAAATAATTTCTTTTTATGAATTGAGCAAGGTTAATATTAAGCTATGATGCAGTTCATAGAAGCAGCATTACACATACACAGTAGACTGTGTTTACTTAATCCCTGTGATTATTAGAAGACACATCAAGAATAAAGGTGTTTCAATAGATTTACTCTCTATGAGTCAAAGTGTGAAAACAAAATATTTTAAGGTTAATTGCTGAGAGACAAATCTTGAGCTTTGAACAATTTACTACCTTAACAACTGAGGAATTTATATGCAGCAAGTGATGAGATTTATCCCATGACCATTAGAAACTGAAGGAGAGGGCAGAGGGAGGAAAGGAGAGAGGGAAGGAAAGGAGAGAAAGAGAAAAACAGGAGGGCATTGGCAGCTGCATATGATGATTCAGTGTATGACTGAACTTTAGCTGACAAAACAATGAATTGTAAAATCCATAAAAAATGAACAGAAAGAAGAATTGCTTTAGAAACCTAAAAAAATTGAGCCTCAAAAGACAGAGATAGAAATCATACAACTGACCAAAGTCCTCTAAAAATTTCACAAAAATCTTATGCACAGATGTTTAAAGGTATCCAAAACTCTCTTTCATTAAATTTTAAATAAAGAAATATTAAAATAAAAATCACTTGGTTGCATTTGTAAAAAATAAAACTACCATATGACCCAGCAATCCCACAACTGGGCATGTACCCTGAGAAAACCATAATTCAAAAAGAGACATACCACAGTGTTCATTGCGGCACTATTTATGACAGCCAGGCCATGGAAGCAATCTAAATGTCCATCGACAGATGAATGGATAAAGAAGATGTGGCACATATATACAATGGAATATTACTCAGCCATAAAAAGAAACGAAATTGAGTTATTTGTAGTGAGGTGGATGGACCTAGAGTTTGTCATACAGAGTAAGTCAGAAAGAGAAAAACAAATACCATATGCCAACACATATATATGGAATCTAAAAAAAAAAAAAAAAAAAAAAGGTACTGATGAACCTAGTGGCAGGGCAGGAATAAAGACATAGACATAGAGAATGGACTTGAGGACACAGTGAGGTGGGGAGGGGGAAGCTGGGGTGAAGTGAGAGTAGCATCGACATATATACACTACCTAATGTAAAATAGTTAGCTAGTGGGAAGCAGCAGCATAGCACACGGAGATCGGCTCAGTGCTTTGCGATCACCTAGAGGGGTGGGATAGGGAGGATGGGAGGGAGGCTCAAGAGGGAGGGGATATGGGGATATATGTATGCATATGACTTATTCACTTTGTTGTACAACAGAAACTAACACAGTATTGTGAAGCAATTATACTCCAATAAGGATCTATTAAAAAAAATAATGCATTGGAGCAACAGGAGACTAAACCCATAGAGACTGGCTATGTGATTACAAATATCTTAGTAACAACGTAATGGAGTGATCCTAACAGAAAAAATACACTTGCACCATTCTTTTATGTCATTGTAAAGATTTGTTTAGTAGCCAAAAAGAAAAATGTATATAAACATATAGTTTTCAAGATACTGCCCTTATGACTTGATAAAAACAACCAAGAAGTAAGCAGTTTATTTCCTTTTATCTGAGATTCCTGTTAGAAATGACAAATTGACTACTAAAAAATCGATTTTTTTTAATAGTTTGGTGTTGATCACCAGGCACTACTCTCTTTTGGGGAATTTGAATATAAGAGTTGAAATTATGTTTGGCTTTGATTACTTTATACAGGCGTACCTTGTTTCACTGTGCTTCACTTTATTGCACTTTGCAGACAATGCAGTTTTAAAATTGAAGGTTTGTGGCAACTTTCTGTCAAGCAAGTCTATCAGCGCCATTTTTTCAACAACGTTTGCTCACTTCATGTTTCTCTGTCACATTTTGGTGACTCTTGCAATATTTCAAACTTTTTCATTATTATTCTGTTTGTTATGGTGGTCTGTGATCAGTGATCTTTGATGTTATTACTACGACTCGCTGAAGACTTAGATGATGGTTAGTATTTTTAGCAATAAAGTATTTTTGAATTAAGGTATCTACATTTTTTAGACATAATGCTATTGCACACTTAATAGACTACAGTATAGTGTAAATGTAACTTTTAAATGCACTGAGAAACCAAAAATTTCAAGGGACTTGCTTTATTGCAATATTCATCCTATTGCAGTGGTCTGGAAACAAACCCCAATATCTCTGAGGTATTCCTGTTAGGAATTATAATTGTAATTTTCCTTTTATTGATTGCTTCAGTATTGCAATTATTCCATAACAGTTAAAAATCTCTGGGAGTCTGTGTATTGTTGACTGAATGTACATTTTATTCCTGTTTATTTCTTGGTAAAATTCTTAAGCTTAAAGATTTCTTAACTCTTTGGGAAAAATAGGTGAAATATTTTTCATTTCTTTTATTTTATGAATTCTTTAAAGCCTGTATTTAATATAAGACCTCAACTGGTGGTGAATATATGGATTGCTGAGCTTCATACAGTTTACTGATTTGATCAGAGTTCCTACTGGCTTTTCGTCTCAGCTTTTTTTCCCTTCTTTAAAATTAATTAATTAATTAATTTTGGGCTGCATTGGGTCTTTGTTGTTGTGTGCAGGCTTTTCTCTAGTTGCAGTGCGCAGGCTTCTAACTACGGTGGCTTCTCTTGTTGTGGAACATGGGCTCTAGGTACGTGGTCTCAGTAGTTATGGCTCGCGGGCTCTAGAGCGCAGGCTCAGTAGTTGTGTTGCACGGGCTTAGTTGCTCCATGGCATGTGGAATCTTCCCAGACCAGGGATTGAACCCGTGTCCCCTGCATTGGCGGGCTGATTCTTAACCACTGAGCCACCAGGGAAGTCCTCTTCTCAGCTTTATACATAGCATAAAATAGTAGATGACATTAAAAACAAGAGTGGGAAACTGTAGGTGGCTGTGGCGTCTCCTTCCTAGGTACTACTAAAATAGTATCAGTAATCAGCTTTCTGATTATCATCCTTTCAGTCTTCCTCAAAGCCCCTTCAGTTGTCAACTTTTTTGACACTATCTACACCACTTCAAAATAATGGATTGAAAAGTGAAGAATTCGGTCAAAGCTTTTTTGTCACTTATGCTAAAATAAGGTTTTTAAAGTAAAAAATTATTGTATTGTAAACTACATTCAGTCAAACTATGATTCTTTTAGATAAAATATGGTTTTATGTAGAGTAGACCATACTAGAAGTATTGCTTAGAGATCACGGTGAAATCAGGAGGTCAAAAAGCCCAGTGACAAATGTCCAGAGGACACTCTAGTTGTGGATTCTTGATACATTGACTGACAAAGTGACTCTTAGGCCACGGCTGTGCATTGGCAGTGTGAGGTGGAGTGAAAAGGGAGGGTTTTTTTCTCACTTTTTAGTCTCTGTATTTCTATATTATTTGAATTTTTATAGTGAGAGTGTTTTCATTTCTTACCTGTATAATTTTTAAGAGAGATAAGTTAAAGAAAAAGGACGTTGCAGTTGTACACATCTGAGACTAAGAACATATTATGATTTTAAAGGATGATTATGTCGATTATGTTGAGAATGCCCTAGTTCACAATCAGTAGGAGGTGGCTAAGTAAAAGTGGTTCTCGATTTTCTGTCTCTTTCACCACTCTCACATTACAGCTCAGAGATGGACACCTTCAGAGAACTGAAGCCACCCCAGCTGGTGTGTGCAAGTCATACAAAACCCAGCATATGGTAGGGTCTTCTTGCAGTATAGGAATAAGCAAATCTTGTACCTTAGTCTACGTATCCTACTAAATTAGTCACAGAGTCAAGGTGGAAACATTTTTTTAAAGTAGAGGATAGGATGAATGTATGATTTTTCTCTCAATAAACACACAGACCTTGGTATACCTCAATGAACAAAGAGAAACATAAATTTAAGATACGATTTTTCTTTAATCACTTTAATGTTTACTCCAACACTTCCTATTTTCTATTAATAAATGTTCTTGGTGGTTAAATGATAGTGCCTTGTTATGGGAATGTGGTTTGTGTATGGTAATGGGGTTTCATCCAGTGGGTTTCAAAAATGGGAAATAATTTCTACTGCATTATACTTAAAAAATAGAATTGGTTACTAAGATCATGTATAGCTATGTTAATTATACTGTAAGGATGATTGCAATTAAACAAGTGCATATTTGTAATTTTGTACCTTATATAGTAATCATAAACTGTTACTACTTGTTTACTGCTTAATGTAACTCTGAATTTATTAACAATATATATTTTAAAAATATATACACACACATATATATATATACATATATATACATTTTAAAATAACACAGTCTAAATTCTGATCTAGTAGTCCAACTTTCCAGCATAATTCTAGCACCTTCAGGTTAACTTGGTGTCTGGAAATCTGTTCTCATCTGTTTATGGTTTTCCTTCAACTCATTCAAAGGATCTTAGGGCGGATTTAAGTTGGAACTTACAGAAGTTGAGAATCAACTCTTTGAGTTCTCATGATTTCCTTCACACGCCCAAAAGAGAAAAATGACACAATAAAAGTGTTTTGCAGTTACTTGGGTTTCCTTCTCAGCTGTTTTCGATTTCTCCGATCTTACCTATTGTTACCTAAAATTTTTTCCCATCTAAGTGTGTTGCCTCCAAACTTCCCGCTTTTTCTGATCAATATCATTTTCTAAACCACTTTCTTTCGCTGCCAAAGAACATAGATTTGGCTCAATTAGTGATTATATCTCTTAGAGAGACTGAGACTATATTTGTAGAATATAGCAGTGTTTTTTTTAAGAAAAAAATTAATCAGAAAAATTACAAGTATTTAAAAGCAGATTTAATGGGTCTCATTGAAAAAACTATGACACAGCAAAATTCAGGATCCACACTGAAGTATCAGTTGCTTTGGCAATCCCTCTCAGTTAGATGCCATGTTTGAAAGCACTCAGGCAGTACTTCTCATAGATGAGCATATCAGAATTGCTGGTACTAAAGTACTTTTAGTTTGAAAGATGAAGAACATCCATTGTTTTCATAGTTGCATAATGGATGCTTTTGGGGACCTGCCCAGATTCCCTTTATCAGATTCATGCTCTCATCCTGCAGGTGCTGCTGGCAGCTCACATCTAATCCTTCTTTTGAAAATTACCCTCAGCCTGGAGCATCCTTACTGGGAAATGCTGGGAAGGTTATGCTCCTTCCCATATAGTTAATGACTGATACCAGGGTGCAAAAAGCTGTTACCCTCCTCAAGGTGAGACAACTCTGTGGTACCATTGATGCTCCAGAGCACCCTGTACCCTGTACCATCTGGTTTCCACTAAATTCACATCTTTGTGGATTTCCACTTTCTTCACCTGACCTATCCTGCATCCCTTATTCTCATATAGATTTCACTGGACAGCAATTCTTCAATTAACTACTTGCACAAAAGTCTTCATCTCCGGTTCTGCATCTTGGGGAGCTGGCTTTAGACAAATATAAACTACAAAAATTAAAGCTCTGCAGTATCTTCTTTCCTGGAAGGTATACATAGATTCTATATTTTGCTTACTAGCAATTCTTTGGAACCCAGTACCAGGAGATAAAATGCACCTCTGCTCCCCAAGCATAGAGCAACTTTGGGGGTAGATTGGGGGAAAAATGGATAATATTGTTATTAAATACACATTATTGAGATACATCTCAAATGTTATATAGGTAAATTAAAAAAAGCTAAACAATATTGCTACAGGCAGAGACATGGAAGTTATTACTTTTTAATTTATTTTTGTTTTATTTCTATTAATCTGGATTCACAATATTTTCAAGAATTCTAGTTGGTTGTAACATTTTCAAGCAGAAACTAGAAATACTACGGAGGTCCCTGCAATACCATTTAAAACTTGTGTTAGTAACTTTATAAATGGCATATGAAAGATTTCACAGGTTTCCCAAAGATCTTTTGGACCCTCAGTAATTAACTTTCTCTCATTGTTGGACCTGTCAATTCTTGTTAGTTATTACCTAAAATATTATTTATGAACTAATTTTAAGTGCTTTCATATTTTGATTGAGAAGTCTCTGACATTTTTCCATCAAATAGCAACAAACTTAAAAAGTCCCAAATCCTTTCCCACACCATTTTCTGTCTCCTTATTTAGCTTATTTTGTTCCATGCTAAATGGCTGAAATGATGCAGCAGACAGAACATAGATAATATTTAACTCTAGCAACTAGTATAGCTGGCTATGTACTTGGACTTTAATTTTAATGAAAATTGTTTTACTGATTGTTAAAGAATATCACAAAGTGATAGCAATCTCAATTCTAGCGACTTTCTAAATATATTGTTGAATTAAAATGTCCCAATCAATGTTCTTATTTAAAATGGTACTTTTAAATCGCCTTATTTTTTCATATGTATGATGGAATGATATTTTCTTAAAGAACCAAGTCTGTGTTGAGTTATATTTTATTATATCTTTTCACAAGCTGAAATCTTATATGTCTTCTTTATAATATAATATCTTGATATTGAAATTATCCAATTGGCTAAAGCACACTGCCATGCCTTCTTAAAAGGCCTCACATAGGTGGTCATACCTATAGGAATCCTATTAATAGGAGATTGCAAAGACTGCATTTCTATCAATATTTCTGAATAGACTCAGTTCTTTTTCAACATATAAGACAGAACAGAACAGGCAAAAATGCATTTTTTATTTAAAAAATTCTTGCTTTTAAAGTCCTCAAACAACCAAGTGGTGTTCTGAACCTCAAACTGCAGTGTGACTAAGATGAAGCTGAAGTAATTGTGTTGTAAAATAATTTGTTTGTTATTTATTTTTAAAAATTCAGTTTTATATATAAATTATATACATTTATATTATATCTATTCCTTGCTCCTGAATGTTACTTTCACATAATTAATAGATTCTCCAAATTACTTTGCATTACATAATCGCTTGAAGTAGAATTAAAGATGGGACAGATATATAAATTATATTATACTATTAACTTAGAAATATATAAAATAAATCACCTTTGTCTAGGAATTGTACAAAATGAAGGAAATATTATATGTAATTTAATGTTTATGTAGTAAATATAAATCATATGCTGTGTGGAGTTCTAGACAAATGTGTTTGCTATTCCTGATTTTTATATCCATGGAGAATACATGACAAGGTATAGACATAGGATATGCACCTTTTTCATAAGTCAAGAGCATATCTTTTGCAACTTTTTATTTATGAATCACCCAGTGTCATGAGGCTGAACAAACCCAGAAAATTATTCTTGTGCATTTTCGAATTTGCTACTGCCAAGCATGCCTCTGGGTATTGTTATCCCCAGGTAAAGATGTCAAATAAATGCTTTGGATCTGCACATCTAACCTTTCTTCTCTTCGTAATATTAATCATATAAAACTTTTATTTGATGCAATACTCATCTCCACACAAATTTTCTTCTAGGGGTGGAAGGTGGGATGTAAATAGGAGGGAGGCTGTTTGGCATCTGGAATCAATTTTTTAGAATTTATGTAGAATTAGATATAGTAATTTATTCTGAAATTCCAGAACATTTATTTAGAGTATATTGGTGATTATAGTATTTTACATTTGCCATGCCTATAATATTCTTCCTTGGCTTGGGATTTTACCTGTACCATGGGCAAATTAAGGCATTAAAAAAAAAAAAAGGATTGTTTCTTCTATCATTTATGTGTCTACATGCCGATTGCCCAAATCAGTGGAAATATGGGTAGGCTCTCTGGCATCTGCTCAGCATGAGTGTTTATGATAAAACTGTGGAGAATAAGTGGTTCTTTCGGCCCAATGTCCTAGTATGTATATTTCCTGATATCAAGTGATTTGAGGATATTCATAATACAGCTTCCATTTTGATCCTGTGACTAGGTGATTGTTCATGGCATTGTTCAGTGCTGTACCTTTACAGTATATAGAGAAAGAGGCTATGAGTTCTTGTTAATATCTTTAAACTCCAGAAGCTTCGTCCTTCCTTCTAAAATGAGGCAAGGTGGGATATCAGTCCCTAAATGATGAACTGTGTGAATACATCATTAAAAATTTATTTATTTTCGGAGTCTCAGGCTGCCTTATGAAGTCACACAACAACATGATATCAGTCATCCATTAATCCAGTCTCTTCGTCCTAACAACATCTCGTGGAAACTGTATTGGTATATTACTTAAATTTTGTAATCATGAATTATTATTTTATGAACATTTAAATATAGGGAAAGATTATTGTGGTTTGTTCCATTGGCAGGATCTCCACTGTAATAATACCTTAGTCCAAAAGTTATATAAATGCTTAGCAATCTAATGTATATAGTATGCTTCTAATTATCTAAGTTCAGTAGAGAATACATGCTGACTTCCAAGGACTTGAAGCAAATATCTAGACTATAACTAATTACAGTGTTCTGTAACACTTTCAGTATTAGATTATTGTGTTAGTCTCAACTCTAGAGGGTATAAATTTGTCATATGGCTCTTCAGCTAAGTGGTATTTGCAGATAGAGGTATGTATCATAGTGCTTGTTAAGAGAAAAGGATTTGGGGGCCTCCCTGGTGGCGCAAGTGGTTGGGAGTCCGCCTGCCGATGCAGGGGATGCGGGTTCGTGCCCCGGTCTGGGAGGATCCCGTGTGCCGCGGGGCGGCTGGGCCCGTGAGCCGTGGCCGCTGAGCCTGCGCGTCCGGAGCCTGCGCGTCCGGAGCCTGTGCTCCGCAACGGGGGAGGCCACAACGGTGAGAGGCCCGCATACCGCAAAAAAAAAAAAAAAAAAAAAAAAAAAAAAAAAAGAGAAAAGGATTTGGAATCAGATCAATTTGGGTTCAAATCTTATCTGCCACAGGTTAGCTAAATGACCTTGGGCAAGTTAATTAACCCCTCTGGGCCTCAACAAAATGGGGAATAATAATAATCAACTAACACAAGTTGCTAAGAAGATCAGATAAGTTCATGTATATAAAGAGCCTGATACAGTGACTAGCACATTACAGATACTCAGTAGAAGTCTATACTTTTATTATTATCATCAGATTTGTTGGATCAAAATCTTTTCTCTCTCTGGAGCATCGTGCCATCTTGAAAGCAATGTTTCTCTATAATAATAAACCAGATAATGGCTCCATCCACTTCACAGGGAGGGCAAAGGCAAGCATTATATGAAGGCTTTTTCATCTGGTTTTCTACATTTTTCTCTTTCCAAGTATGTAAAAGCAGTTTTCACCTGGCAGTGAACCCAAAATAATGAACTCCATGATGAGTGAGTTGGGTTGTTCAACTACTAAACACTGTTCTGACAATGATATGAACTGCAGGACCAATTGTGCTCCATCTGTTTAACCTAAGGAGACCATAATCAGACTACCTTGGCGTCTTCGAAAAGAGTTAAATTTGCAAGACCAGATGCTGTTCTAAGCTCTCAAAGTCTGGTACAAAACAGTCTTCATATCTTAATCCTCAGTTCTCCCTAAAGCCTCAGTTAACTTTTGGGCTGTACCAAGAGTTTTTCTGCAATAGTCTCACATTACCACAGAACCTAAATTGGAACTTCTGCCAGACTGAACAACACAACTCACTTTTGTCCCAGTTTCATACTCTCAGCCCTTAGGGATGACTGCTTCATGCTTTTCCTATCTGGCTGTAAACCAGGTAATCAGTTTGGATGCTATTTCACTTTAGTCCTTGGCATTTGGCTGAAACAGTGGTTCCTAGCAATCATAATGAAGAGAATGGAACAAATCTATTGGCTACTTTAGTACAGAAAGACTTCAGTGACTCTAAGACATTCAGATATCTTGGATACTTAGAATTTTGAGTGCCATTACAAAACACTTAAACATTAATGAACAGTAAGTAAAATAATATAGTATGCTCAAAAGACTGCTTCTAACCCATGACTTGTTTATTGGAAGGGGGTATGTATCATAATAAAGTTTAAGCTTTTGCATGACTAGAACTCCTTATAAAGAAAGCATCAACCTCTGACCCAGGTTGAATTAAAACATCTGTTTATTTTGGTTCTCCTCATCCCTCCTCACAGCTGTAAATTAGCCAATTTATGATATAATTGTCCTTCAACATTGGAGAGAAGAGTATTTTTAAAGTTCATTTTCATTTTCTCACTGTTTGATATTTTTAGGTTGATATGGACACTGGATTCCACTCTAAATTTTATGCAACCTCTACAAGAATGGGGCACTGGGGATAAAAAAATGCTACTGAATTTCCTCAAGATTAATCCCTTTCCTTGTAAGTGGATTAAATTCTTATAGAAATTGTCAGAGCCAATGTCTTTAGATCGCCTCAACACTTTTAACTAAGTATCTACCATATGTTTGGTGTGGTCAATAAATTAAGAGCAGTCTGAGTCTTCTGTAGATTTGGAACTTTTAATTACTCTGATCAATTTTGCTGTAACAGAGATTCACTTTTCAGATTTTAAGTGTTTTAGAAAGTAATCAGGCAAAGAAAAGTGCTTTTGAGGGGAATCTTTCAATGGATAGATTATATAATTCAAGCTCTATATCTGTTGCATTTAACCAAAAGAGAAATTATAAGATCATAGATATAGTTCAGTCTCACTAGAGTCATCAAAATGTTGCAATGAAAAAGTAAATGAATAGTTATAAAGTTTTCATATTTCATCACAGTGGAAGAATAACAGGCAATGATTTGAAAGCCTCACACCTGCTATCCCTTTCAGTTGAAAATAAAAACAGAAAAGTAACAGCATTCAGACATCTTGACTACTTAGCAACTTGTGCATCTTTAATTGAAAAAATATCTATTACCCTGTGCCTTCCAAAAATATCGTGAAAAGATATATCTGCTGATGAAATAGGAGAGGAAAACATGTCTTTTGAATTTCAACTATCTTATGAATGATAAGGTTGTTACCTTTTCATTGAAAGAACTTATGGAAGAGATGTAAAACCAGAGACAAAAAGAGGGGTCAAGATGAATAAGACAATGATTTGAGGCTTTTAAAAATACCATCATATGTTTCTGATAATTTTGACTTTTCATGCTTTTTGTCTTAAGATATATTAATAATTTATTAAAATTCAGTAAACACTTGGTCCTACTAGGCCATGAATATTTAAATTCTACTAAATCAATGATTATCCTCAACATCATTTCAAAAAGGAAATGTAGTAGTTACTTATACACAGACATTTCTAACTGGAATTTCCCTAATTATATATGGCTGCTTCATATACATTCCTTATATGTGAATACCTGCTCCAATCAGTTAACCAAAGAAACTCTTATCTATGGCCACTGGGGATTTCTTTCTACTCCTTTCCATCCAAATAGTCCAACCTCTTTCTTTCTTCCTCTTCAGAAAGGAAAGGAAGAGGTCATAACTAATGGTAGGAAACAAAAAGACTGAGAAGAAGTAGAGGAAAATAAGGGATTAAAGGCTATGGAAATCTCTAAAGTAGGGGCATCCAAATTTTTTCAGAAATATGTCTTTAAGCAGAAACTGATGTGTGGGTGATTTTTACAATAGTGTTAAGTTGAAAGGATCCTCACCACCTTGTGACTCAAAGGTTAAGTCGAGAGCCTGAGGAGGTTTTATTCATAGCTAATTTCTGTCTTTCTTCATCATCCCAAAGTTTTATGATGTCACTTAATGCAATTAAATTTGATGAGGTCAAAAGCAGACAGTTTCAATGATCATCAAATTATAATCACTAATTGTTTAAAAGCTGAGAGTATTAAACCCTGATGGCAGAAGGCAGGTTACATAGCTCAGGGTAAATTTTTTTGCTTAAAAAAGTCAAGTGGTCCATAATGGTATCAGACAGGTCAGATGTGAACATGTGCAGCATGGTGGATATTCAGCAACGTTTGAGGTTAGAGTTGGGAGTGGTGGTGAACCTTTACCCATGATTTGACAGACAGGGGTGAGCATAAGAGGAGGACCTCATTCCTCTGCCATGGCTAACACTGATTTTCTCACAGAATATTTGTTTCCCATGGTCTTTCAGTTCTACAATTCTATTAGTGAAGTACTTTACAAACATGATGGATTAAAGAGATGGCAATCAGCTGGCCCTGGCATTGAATCATTATTTATTCATTCTGTTACTATGAGAAAACTTTTTCCCAAATCAGTGATCCACAAATAAAGTTTTGGAAAAAACTTGTTAGAAATTGCCTATATAGCTTCATTTACAAATATATACAACTGTGAACAAAACAAAAAGCAAAAACAAGCCACTTCCTTTTCAGAGAGAATGCTTAAATTTATTTTTTCTCATTCATAGGATTTGTCAAGCACTGCAGTGAATTCTTTTTTCCATTTGCTGAAAAAGTTTCTAATTGGCTTCATAGTTAGCTAGCTTATTAAAGCACAGTAAAACCAAAAAATTGAAAAAAGTTTTTTTGCTGCAGTAGAATATAGTGTTTTTCTAATTAAAATTGACAATAAGAAATTCAGTTCTTACCTTGTCAGAAGGTTTAAATGGATTTCCTTGTCCACTAATTCCACCACTGATACTAAATCCAAGGCCAGGATTCTTTTCTATTCTCACACAAAACTATGCAAAAAAGATATAAAAAGGTAATCAAATACATATAAAAGCTAAATATCTTCAAATAACTGTATCCCAATAGAAAATATTCACATTTCACTTAAGTTCTCAGGGTTAGCCTATGTTAACTTGGTATATAAAAGACAGTATAAACTCTGACAAAATAGTGTTTCTATAAGTATCAGTTATAATTGGAACTAACTTAAAATTACCTGGAAAGCAGACATGAGTAAATTTTTATTCGTTACCTGTGCAGGACTAAATTTTGATTAGCAGTTTTTAAAACTTAGAAAACTCCTTAAAAAAAAGATTGTACATTATTTTAATTATCTACTTTAAACATACATATTGTCTGGCTAATTAGAAAGTACTGTATGAATAAGTGAAAGAAAATTTGCAAATGTAGAGTGAGGGAAAAGATGGCTATTTGATTAATTAGTTGATTAATTATTTACACATCTTTATTGGAATATAATTGCTTTACAATGTTGTGTTAGTTTCTGCTGTATAACAAAGTGAATCAGCTATATGTATACATATATCCCCCTAACCCCTCCCTCTTCCGTCTCCCTCCCACCCTCCCTAGCCCACCCCTCTAGGGGGTCACAAAGCACTAAGCTGATCTCCCTGTGTTATGCAGCTGCTTCTCATTAGCTAACTATTTTACATTTGGTAGTGTATATATGTCAGTGCTACTCTCTCACTTTGCTCCAGCTTACCCTTCACCCTCCCTGTGTCCTCAAGTCCATCGTCTATGTCTGCATCTTTATTTCTGTCCTGCCCCTAGGTTCGTCAGAACCAATTTTCTTTTTTTTTAAGATTCCTTATATATGTGTTAGCATACAGTATTTGTTTTTCTCTTTCTAACTTATTTCACTCTGTATGACAGACTCTAGGTCCATCCACCTCACTACAAATAACTCAGTTTCGTTTCTTTTTATGGCTGAGTAATATTCCATAGAATATATGTGCCACATCTTCTTTATCCATTCGTCTGTTGATGGACACTTAGGTTTCTATCATGTCCTGGCTATTGTGAATAGTGCCGCAATGAATATTGTGGTACATATGGTTTTTCTCTGGGTATATGCCCAGTAGTGGGATTGCTGGGTTATATGGTAGTTCTATTTTTAGTTTTGTAAGGAACCTCCATACTGTTGTCCATAGTGGCTGTATCAATTTACATTCCCACCAATAGTGCAAGAGGGTTCCCTTTTCTCCACACCCTCTCCAGCATTTCTTGTTTGTAGATTTTTTGATGATGGCCATTATTACTGGTGTGAGGTGATACCTCATTGTAGTTTTGATTTGCATTTCTCTAATGATTAATGATGTTGAGCATCCATTCATGTGTTTGTTGGCGATCTGTATATCTTCTTTGGAAAAATGTCTATTTAGGTCTTCTGTTCATTTTTGGATTGGGTTGTTTGTTTTTTTGATATTGAGCTGCATGAGCTGCTTGTAAATTTTGGAGATTAATCCTTTGTCAGTTGCTTCACTTGCAAATATTTTCTCCCATTCTGAGGGTTGTCTGTTCATCTTGATTATGGTTTTCTTTGCTGTGCAAAAGCTTTTAAGTTTCATTAGGTCCCATTGTTTATTTTTGTTTTTATTTCCATTTCTCTAGGTGGTGGGTCAAAAAGGATCTTGCTGTGATTTATGTCATAGAGTGTTCTGCCTATGCTTTCCTCTAAGAGTTTGATAGTGTCTGGCCTTACATTTAGGTCTTTAATCCTTTTTGAGTTTATTTTTGTGTATGGTGTTAGGAAGTGTTCTAACTTCATTCTTTTACATTGTAGCTGTACAATTTTCCCAGCACCACTTATTGAAGAGGCTGTCTTTTCTCCACTGTATATTCTTGCCTCCTTTATCAAAGACAAGGTGACTATATGTGCATGGGCTTATCTCTGGGCTTTCTATCCTGTTCCATTTATCTATATTTCTGTTTTTGTGCCAGCGCCATAGTGGCTTCATTACTGTAGATTTGCAGTATAGACTGAAGTCTGGGAGCCTGCTTCCTCTAGCTCCATTTTTCTTTCCCAAGATTGCTTTGGCTATTCAGGGTCTTTTTTGTTTCCACAAAAATTGTGAAATATTTTGCTCTAGTTCTGTGAAAAATGCCATTGGTAGTTTGATAGGGATTGCATTGAATCTGTAGATTGCTTTGGGTAGTATAGTCATTTTCACAATATTGATTCTTCCAGTCCAAGAACATGGTATATCTCTCCATCTGTTTGTATTGTCTTTAATTTCTTTCATCAGTGTCTTATAGTTTTCTGCATACAGGTCTTTTGTCTTCTTAGGTAAGTTTCTTCATAGGTATTTTATTCTTTTTGTTGCAGTGGTAAATGAGAGGGTTTCCTTAGTTTCTCTTTCAGATTTTTCGTCATTAGTGTGTAGGAATGCAAGAGATTCCTTGTTTTTTTAAATAAATTTATTTATTTATTTTAAAATTTTTGGCTGTGTTGTGTCTTTGTTGTTGTGTGTGGGCTTTCTCTAGTTGTGGTGAGCAGGGCTACTCTTTGTTGCGGTATGCGGGCTTCTCATTGTCGTGGCTTCTCTTGTTGTGGAGCATGGGCTCTAGGCACACAGGCTTCAATAGCTGTGGCACGTGGGCTCAGTAGTTGTGGCTTGCGGGCCCTAGAGGTCAAGTTCAGTAGTTGTGGCACACGGACTTATTTGCTCCATGGCATGTGGGAATTCCCAGGCCAGGGCTCGAACCCATGTCCTGTGCATTGGTAGGCAGTTTCTAAACCACTGTGCCACCAGGGAAGCCCAAATGTAAGAGATTTCTGTGCATTAATTTTGTATCCTGCTGCTTTACCAAATTCATTGATTAACTCTGTAGCTTTCTGGCAGCATCTTTAGGATTCTCTATGTGTAGTATCATATCATCTGAAAACAGTGACAGCTTTACTTCTTCTTTTCCGATTTGGATTCCTTTTATTTCTTCTTCTCTAATTGCCATGGCTAAAACCTCCAAAACTATGTTGAATAATAGTGGTGAGAGTGGGCAACCTTGTCTTGTTCCTGATCTTAGAGGAAATGGTTTCAGTTTTTCACCATTGAGAACGATGTTGGTTGTGGGTTTGTCATATATGGCCTTTATTATGTTGAGGTAAGTTCCCTCTATGCCTCCTTTCTGGACAGTTTTTATCATAAATGGATGTTGAATTTTGTCAAAAGCTTTCTCTGCATCTATTGAGATGATCATAGGGTTTTTATCCTTCAGTTTGTTAATATGGTGTATCACATTGATTGATTTGCGTATATTGAAGAATCCTTGCATTCCTGGGATAAACCACATCGATCATAGTGTATGATCCTTTTAATGTGCTGTTGGATTCTGTTTGCTAGTATTTTGTTGAGGAGTTTTGTATCTATGTTCATCAGTGATATTGGCCTGTAGTTTTCTTACATCTTTGTCTGGTTTTGGCATCAGGGTGATGGTGGCCTTGTAGAATGATTTTGGAAGTTTCCTCCCTCTGCTATATTTTGGAAGAGTTTGAGAAGGATAGGTGTTAGCTCTTCTCTAAATGATATAATTTGCCTGTGAAGCCATCTGGTCCTGGGGTTTTGTTTGTTGGAAGATTTATAATCACAGTTTCAATTTCAGTGCTTGTGATTGGTCTGTTTATATTTTCTATTTCTTCCCAGCTCAGTCTTGGAAGGTTGTTTTTTTCTAAGAATTTGTCCATTTCTTCCAGGTTGTCCATTTTATTGGCATAGAGTTGCTTGTAGTAATCTCTCATGATCCTTTGTATTTCTGCAGTGCCAGTTGTTACTTCTCCCTTTTTGTTTCTAGTTCTGTTGACTTGAGTTTTCTCACTTTTTTTCTTGATGAGTCTGGCTAATGGTTTATTAATTTTCTTTATCTTCTCAAAGAACCAGCTATTAGTTTTATTGATCTTTGTTATCATTTCCTTCTTTTCTTTTTCATTTATTTCTGACCTGATCTTTATGATTTCTTTCCTTCTGCTAACTTTGGGGATTTTTGTTCTTTCTCTAATTGCTTTAGGTGTAAGTTAGGTTGTTTATTTGAGATGTTTCTTGTTTCTTGAGGTAGGAATGTATTGCTATAAACTTCCCTCTTAGAATTGCTTCTGCTGCATCCCATAGGTTTTGGGTAGTCGTGTTTTCATTGTCATTTGTTTCTAGGTATTTTTTGATTTCCTCTTTGATTTCTTCAGTGATTTTTTGATTATTTAGTAGCATATTAGTGTTTGTATTTTTTACAGTTTTTTTCCTATACTTAGTACCTAGTCTTATAGCATTGTGGTCAGAAAAGATACTTTATATGATTTCAATTTTAGTAAATTTACCAAGGCTTGGTTTGTGACCCAAGATATGATCTATCCTGGAGAATGCTCCATGAGCACTTGAGATGAAAGTGTATTCTGTTGTTTTTGGATGGAATGTCCTATAAATATCAATTAAGTCCATCTTGTCTAATATGTCATTTAAAGCTTGTGTTTCCTTATTTATTTTCATTTTGGATGATCTGCCCATTGGTAAAAGTGGGGTGTTAAAGTCCCCTACTATGACTGTGTTACTGTCGATTTCCCCTTTTATAGCTGTTAGCATTTGACTTATGTATTGAGATGCTTCTATGTTGGATGCATGTTTACAATTGTTATATCTTCTTCCTGGATTGATCCCTTGATCATTATGTAGTGTAGTTCTTTGTCTCTTATAATAGTCTTTATTTTAAAGTCTATTTTTTCTGATATGAGAATTGCTATTCCAGCTTTCTTTTGATTTTCATTTTCATGGAATATTTTTTCCATCCCCTCATTTTCAGTCTGTATGTGTCCTTAGGTCTGAAGTGGGTCTCTTGTACACAGCATATATATGGGTCTTGTTTTTGTATCCATTCAGCCAGTCTATGTCTTTTGGTTGGAGCATTTAATCCATTTACATTTAAGGTAATTATCAATATGTATGTTCCTATTACCATTTTCTTAATTGTTTTGGGGTTTGTTATTGTAGATCTTTTCCTTCTCTTGTGTTTCCTGCCTAGATAAGTTCCTTTAGCATTTGTTGTAAAGCTGCTTTGGTGGGTTGAATTCTCTTAACTTATGCTTGTCTGTAAAGCTTTTAATTTCTCTCTTGAATCTGAAGGAGATCCTTGCTGGGTAGAGTAATCTTGGTTGTAGGTTTTTCCCTTTCATCACTTTAAATATGTCCTGCCACTCCCTTCTGGCTTGCAGAATTTCTGCTGAAAGATCAGCTGTTAACCTTACGGGTATTCCCTTGTATCTTATTTGTTGTATTTCCCTTGCTGCTTTTAATATTTTTTCTTTGTATTTAATTTTTGATAGTTTGATTAGTGTGTCTTGACATGTTTCTCCTTGGATTTATCCTGTATGGGACTCTGGGCTTCCTGGACTTGATTGACTATTTTCTTTCCCATGTTAGGGAAGTTTTCAACTATAATCTCCTCAAATATTTTCTCAGAAACTTTCTTTTCCTCTTCTTCTTCTGGGACCTCTATAATTTGAATGTTGGTGCATTTATGGTAGTTATTTCCACTATTATTTCTTCCAGGTCACTTATCCTTTCTTCTGCTTCGGTTATTCTGCTATTGATTCCTTCTAGAGAGTTTTGTTTTTTGTTTTTTGCGGTATGTGAGCCTCTCACTGCTGTGGCCTCTCCTGTTGCAGAGCACAGGCTCCAGATGCTCAGGCTCAGTGGCCATGGCTCACGGGCCTAGCTGCTCCGCAGCATGTGGGATCTTCCCAGACAGGGGCATGAACCCTTGTCCCCTGCATCGGCAGGTGGACTCTTAACCACTGCACCACCAAGGAAGCCCTTTAGAGAGTTTTTAATTTCATTTATTGTGTTGTTCATCATTGTTTGTTTGCTCTTTAATTCTTCTAGGTCCTTCTTAATCATTTCTTGTATTTTCTCCATTCTATTTCCAAGACTTTGGATCGTCTTTACTATCATTAATCTGAATTTTTTTTCAGGTAGACTGTCTATTTCCTCTTCATTTGTTTGGTCTGGCAGGGTTTTACCTTGTTCCTTCATCTGCTGCATGTTTCTATGTCTTCTCATTTTGTTTAACTTACTGTGTTTGGGATCTCCTTTTTGCAGGCTGCAGGTTCGTAATTCCCATTGTTTTTGGTGTCTGCCCCCAGTGGGTGAGGTTTGGTTCAGTGACTTGTGTAGGCTTCCTGGTGGAGGGGACTGGTACCTGTGTTCAGGTGGGTGGGGCTGGATCATGTCTTTCTGGTGGGTAGGGCTACATCTGGTGGTGTGTTTTGGGGTATCTGTGAACTTAGTATCATTTTAGGAAGCCTTTTCTGCTAATGGGTGGTGTTGTGTTCCTGTTTTGCCAGTTGTTTGGCATGGGGCATCAAGCACTGGAGCTTGCTGGCCATTGGGTAGAGCTGGGTCTTAACGTTGAGACAGAGATCTCTGGGAGAGCTCTTGCCAATTGATACTACATGGGGCTGGGAGGTCTCTGGTGGTCCAATGTCCTGAAATTGGCTCTCCCACCTTAGAGGCTCAGGCCTGACATCTGGCCAGAGCACCAAGACCCTGTCAGCCACATGGCCAGGTACGTGGGGATTTTCTTGCCTTTTGGGAAGTCTGAGGTCTTCTGCCAGTGTTCAGTAGGTGTTCTGTAGGAGTTGTTCCACATGTAATTGTATTTTTGATGTGTTTGTGGGAAGGAGGGTGATCTCCACCTCTTACTCCTCTGACATCTTGAAGGTCCCCTGATGGCTATTTAATTTAAATCAGTTGTTACTGCTTTCTAGGAGAGTAGAATATTTCATCTTCTCGGTAGATAATTCTATTGTTTAGACATAACAGGGGTTTTACTGGGTTGGTCAAAAAGTTCATTTGGTTTTTCCATAAGATCTCAACAGAAAAACCCAAATGAACTTTTGGGCCAGCCCAATAGTTTGAGAAAGGGGAGAAGTTTTATCCACAGTTAGAGTGAAGGTGAAACAAAAGAAGAAAGAAATACTCAGTAAAAAGAGTTTTGGGTTTTGGCAGCAGCTCCTGAAGAGGCAGTTACAAATGTTAGAGGAAAGAGGAAAACACTGTGAGAAAGAGAGAGGTCAAAAATATGGAGAAATTGTGACAGGGAAGAGTCAATAAATATTTAGGACCGTGAAGGCTAATATTCCAGTATTCTGTGCTCTATTACCTCCCCAAACCCCAAATCGTCAATGAAATATGTTAAACATCAGAGCCTTATGCTTTGCAGTACTGTTGGGTAATGATGGCATTAGGAGTAGGTCCACCTTGGGGTAAGGTTGGAGTAAAGATAACAGCTATTATAAGAATTGATACAGGGACTTCCCTAGCGGTCCAGTGGTTGGGACTCTGTACTTCCACTGCAGGGGGCACGGGTTTTATCCCTGGTTGGGGAACTAGGATCCTGCATGCCACATGGTGTGGCCAAAAAAAAAAAAAAAAAAAAAGAAGGAATTGTTACAAGCAACGTAGATCAAGAATTCAGCAGAAGGGAAATCAGTGTCAGGATGATCTAGAGAAACTATAATAAACCTAGGAATTCCTGATGATCCTGAGCTGGGGATGTGTATGTGTGGGCTGTGGAGAAAATGTTAGCTTTCCATGTAAAGTGGGATGGGGTGACCCCAGATAACTGAAAGACTTGGCACCCCAGAGGTAGCATACACTTTGGTTACACAAAGGGAAAAAAAACAACTTTTATAACTTTTAAGTACAGAATGAGTATTGGAACTAGGGTGAACCAAGTATTACCAGAGATTAGCAGGCAAAAGATTATCATTAAAGAAGAGTTAAGAAAAAAATCTAAAGAAATACATTAGCATATATTTTGTATTTATATAAATATATATTGGAAATGTTCTTAAAGATGATTGGAAATATTTGCTTTTTTAAGTAGCTCAATGTTTTCCCCAGCAACATTGCTTAGCCTATTAATTTGCTTATGGGAAAATGCAAATGCCCCAAATGTTCTCTACATCTTTATTTTTAAGGTACCTTCAATACTTACCTCTTAGATAGTTCAAGGCAAACTTGAGTCCTATTCCTGACTTAATTAGCATATATTGTGAGTCGATGGGAGCTGGATCAGTTAGGTTTGGCCATTTAATAGGCCTATCCTATTCAGTCATATTCTTTCATAGTAAACAATGTTTATTACATAGTTCACTTGCAACACAAGGACCCAAAACTATCCACTAAAGTGATTTTTATGATAGAGTCATTAATGAACAGTTTCTAAATATGAGTAACTACAATTACCATAAATACTCTCCTATATTTTTATCTTAAAGATTGGTTTAATTACAACTTTTCCTTTAATTGATCTAGATTTGTTAAAACTAGTTATCATAAGGTGGTAGAAACTACAGTTTCTAATAGTTTTGTATTTATATGGCTCACAGTCTGTGGATCTGAACATATGATAGTTTGATTAGCTCAAAGGAATACTTTAGCTTTATTCATCACACCAGTTCACCTTGTAGTCCTTTTTTTGTTATTGGTGATTAATTAGAAAATGACAAGAAAAGAACTAATACTATTTAAACATTTTACTGTTGCTTTTCCCATATATCTGTGCATTTCCAATAAAATTATTTAAAATTTGGGTTATATCTTTCTAATGTGAAAATTTTATATTGTATAACATAATATGTGGAAGGTGTACACTTTGGGCTTTCTCCAGGCCACTATAAAAACTGAAAGGAAACATATGTAACAGATTTTATTTACAAAGTAAGTTGCTGAGGGTACTTTCTAGTCATTCTCTTTCAAGGTAGTGACTATATCTATTTTATATTATTGTCAATCTGGAAGACACTAAAAAATCTTAGGAAAACAAATTTCATACGTGCCAAGTATCTGAAGAACTGCTTCAATATATTTTTTAATAATAGAAATAATAAAGATGACACTGTGGTTTTATAAATGTGACAAACAACCACAAATTCTGATCTGAAGCTAGTCTCCCCTTGGGCACGCTATGGTATGGCTAATAGGTTGTGTTGGGACTGCTAGTTCCATAAAGCGTGTCAGACAGAGTATTCATCTCACATAGAAGGAGTTCCACCTGTCTGCTAAGGCCCAAAGGGGCCATAAAATGTAAGAGGAGGGAATGCCTCACAGCCAATAAATAGTCTGAAACTAAAGGGGTTTAGCAAAGAGGAAAGGCAGTGTTCTAGAAAAAGGTCAGATCTAGGAGGCTAATAAATAGCTTATTCAATGAAAATCAGCTTTTCTATTTTTTATTAAGTTATTGATATCAATGAGTGAAATTGCTGGCTGAAGATAACAGCAACAGTTTGGCAGTAAATTGTGCATTTGCTTCTTTCAGAGTCCGCTTCCATCATTTGACTACTTGATATTTCTGGTTTGTGTTAATCTTGCTCTAATTAAAATACTGGGTCATAACTTGGAGAGGCCCATGACAAAATGGATTGTAATGTAGCAGTGAAGCTCTGTGAAGTCATAATGTATAATCTCTGGAAGGCAGTGATCTCAGTTGGTCTTGCAATGCTCTAAAACCTAGTAGCAAGAACAAAGGAAATAGGTGTGTGTGTGGGGGGGGGCACGTGTGCATGAGGTGTAATTCAGGATTAGAGAATTGCATTGCAGAAAGATACCTGGTGATGCTGTAATTAACGTGCTTCCTATGCTTTCTTCTAGTGACCATTCTCTTTCCTAGCAGTATGTATTATGAAGCTTTTAGTGGATACCTGCTGTTTTTGCTGCTCAAGATCCATTCATTCTTTGTCTGGCAATTATAACCTCAAATTCTCTTTGAAAACTACCCACTTCTTTATTCTCAGCCTGTATGCTTTCAGTTAATCATGTTATCTAGACCTAAAACAAAGCACTGGATCCCCTAAAAATATGATTTATTATAGGATGAGCAGGTCACTTGATCAACTAGGAGTAATGAGATGTCTATTAGGATTTTCAGGAAAGAGAATCTTGCTCTTTCTTGCTTGTTTTAAGTCTGCAAGTGTCTGAAGCTCTTGAGCTATCTTTCTGTCACGAGGGGAAACCTTCTTGGCACAGGAACCAGCCGACAGAGAGAGAAGTCATGGTTTCCTCTGAGTCTAGCATTAAGCCTTATCTGAAGCTTCCCCCATCTATGGAGTTCCAGCTGATATGAGTTTAAACATTCTTCTTTGGCTTAAGTCTTATTAGGTTGAGTCACTCATAATCAAGAGGCATAGTTGACCAAAAAATATTGAGAAGAAACTTGCTTATTTGTAGATATAAAAGAATTGATTTATCTTTTATTTTAAAAAGAAAACAAATTATACACTTGTTAGAAAATTCTTTTGGGAAATGAAGTGAGCAGAATTTCAAATATTCTGTACTGTAAGAAATTCAAGGTAAATTTTTGATTTAAGGACTGTTAATTGCTGAAGCATCAAGAAAGGACCTTGTAACTAAAAATGTTTCACCTCTGAGGCCATTTCCAGGTTTGAACTCTGAGAGTATTAACATAGAGAAGGTCTGGTGAAGAGACATCCACATTCCACATGGAGTTTTAATCAAGTAGGACATCTGAATCACCTCTGAATGTCTATTATGTTATCTCTTCATTGACTATCTAGAACAGTGACTGGCACATAGTTAGCACTCAATTAACTTTTGGTTGAATAAATAAATCGGTAATATGCATATGTGACAAAAGATACTCTCAGTTATTCACTGTCAAAAGTGTATGATGACTCTTTCTTAAAACGTGATGAGTTTTTCGAAGATATGCCAGTTATTCAAAGAAGTGCTCCAATTATATAATTAACTGCTTGGAAAAACTGCTGTAACTTTGAAAATGAAAATGATTGTAGAAATCATGATTCATGCCTTCATGCCACAAATATTTATTGATTTTCTACTAAGTGCTAGGCACCTTATCAGAGAGACAAAAAATCCTTGCCCTCATGGAACTTACATTCTAATGGGGAAGACAGATAGTAAACATGTGAACAGGAAATAATTTCAGATAGTGATATGAGCTGTGAAAAAAAATAAAGCAGGAAAGTAAGTACAGTTTGACGGAACAGGAGTGAGGAGCTATTTTAGTTAGAGTAGCTAAGAAAGGCCTCTCTGAGGATGTGACATTTGAGCAGAAATGTGAATGAGGTAAAGGATCAAGCAACAGACAATAAGAAAAATGGGAAAACTATTCCAGGCAGGGAGAACAGCAATTTTAAATGCCCTGAAGACAGATGGATCTTTGTAAAGTCAAAGAACAGCAAGACGGCATATGGACAGACATATAGATCAGTGAAATAGAATGGAGAATCAAGATATAAACCCTAACATTTGTGGTCATTTGATTTTCAACAAAAGGTCTAAGATAATTCAATGAGGAAAGAATAATCTTTTAAACAAATGGTATAGGGACAACTGGATATCTACATGAAAAATAATGATTTTTACCTGTACCTAACACCATACACAAAAATTAATGCAAAATAAATCAGGGACTGAAGTGCAAGAGCTAAAACTATAAACCTTTAGGAAGAAAATACAAGTAAATCTCCGTCATCTTGAGTTAAGCAATGATTTCTTAGATATGAAACCAAATGTTATAAAGGAGATGACTGACTTTATCAAAATTAAAAACTTTGGTGCCTTAAAGAGACCATCAAGAAAGTGAAAAGACAACCTACAGAATGGGAGAAAATATTTTGTATCTGGAATATATGAATGACAGTTACAGTTCAAATAACCTAATTAAAAAATGGGCAAAGAATTTTAATAGACATTTACCCAAAGAAGATATATGAATGACTAATAAACACATGAAAAGTTACTCAACATCATTAGTTATTAAAGAAATGTAGATTAAAAACACAATGAGATACTATCAATACTTCACAAGATGGCTATAATAAAAAAGAAAGACAATAACAAATATTGGTGAGGATGTGGAGAAATTAGAACACTCATTCATTGCTGGTGGGAGTAAAATGTGGCAGACACTTTAGAAAAGGGTTTAGAAGCTCCTTAAAATTGATAAACATAATTACCATATAACCCAGCAACTTCATTCCTAGGTAACTACCCAAGCACAATAAAAATGTACCTTCACACACAAATTTGTACATGAATGTTCAAAAAGTGGAAAGAACGCAAATGTGTATCACCTGATGAATGCATAAGCAATATATGGTATAGCCATATAATGGAATATTATTTCACAGTCAAAAGGAATGAATTACTGATACATGCTACACTAAGCACATTATGCTAATTAAAATTAGCCAGTCACAAAAAACTTCATATATCATATGATCTTATTTATATGAAATGTCCAGAATAGACAAATGTATAGAGATACAATGTAGATGAATGATTGTCTAGGGCTGGGAGCAGAATAGAGGGCAGGGAGTATGGAAGATGACCGCTAATGGGTACAAGGTTTCTTTTTGGAATTATGAAAATGTTTAAAAATTAGATTATGGTGATGGTGGTACAACTGTATAAATATACTAAAAACCACTGAATTGTTCACTTTAAACAGGTGAACTTTACCGTGTGTAAACTATATCAATAAAGCTGTTAAAATCAGCAACAACAACATGATCAGCATGACGAGAGAGAAAATGGCTAAGGAGAGAGTAGAAGGAGAGGAGGCAGGGTCCAGGTCTGTAAGGACTTCATGCCATAGTGAGGATTTATAAGGGTTCAGAAGTTTTCAAGCCACTAGGGATTTTTAAGCAGAAGACTGACATGATCTGATTCATGTTTTAAAGAGATCATTCTGGCAGTGGAAAACAGACTGGAGAGAAGCAACCGGCAAAAGAGAAAACAATTGTGGAGCTACTGAAGTAGATAGGAGTGAGGTGATGGCTGATAAGGTGGTAGCAGTGCAGGTGATGAAAAGTGGTGAATTCAGAATATATTTTAATGGAATTGCTGTGTCTTGTACGTGGGCTGTGAGAAAGGGGAGCCAAAGATATTTGGCCATAGCAAAAAGATGAATAGAAGAGCCATTAACTGAAATGGGGAAATCTAGAAGAGAAGCAGGTTTGGTAGGGGCAGGGCCGGGAAACAAGAGTTTCTTTTGACTATGCTAAGTTTAAGAAATTCATTGGACATCAGGTTGAGATATCAACAAGTGGGTAATTGAATATAAACATCTGGAGTACAGGGGAGAGGCCAGAGCTGGAGATACGTAAATCTTGGACTCATCCATCCCAGAAGTGAATGAAATCATATAGGTGTGAGTATGGATACAAAAGAGAAGGGGGTCAAGGTTTGAGCACTGGATCACTCTATCATTTAAAGGTCAGGAACAGAAAAGGAGTCAATAAAGAAATCAGGAAAGAATGGCTAATGTGGAAAGAGGGAAAGCGATAGAATAGTGATAGCCAAGTGAAGAAAATTTAAAGAAAGAGTTCAGTCAAGCCACTTGCTGAGAGATCAAATGAAATGATGATGGCGATTTGATTATGGGACTTGACAGAAGTAGAGAGAATGCTTCATGGTACTGGAATTAAACTGGAGATTAAATTTGCTGCTACTTTCACTTTTAGTTCCTGGTCTTATAGGTTATTATATAACAGTGCTTGTACAATAAAGAGTGCTATGCAATGATAAGGTATTATAACTTTTGTTGTGATTTACACTATGTGTATTGCACAGCCATACAAAGTCTACATAAAACTTCTTTGCATTCCTAAAATTTCTAATGAGCCTGTGTCATAGACTAAAAAAGGTAATAATTATAAAAATATATAAATGTTAATATTAAAAATATTTTTTTGATCCTTCTATTTTCATATATTTTTCTGTTGTGTATCAGAGATGCAAGTCCAATGAAAAGTGCTAATTAAATCTTTTGAGGAAACATACTAATAGATTGATGAATAAAATCCTTTGAGTAGCATTTTCTAGATCTTTCAGAAAAAAATAGCCAACTCTGTATGTATCTAAAAAGTAGAAACTCAAATGTTTTTTAGTCTGTAAATGCATTTTAAAGGTTATTCACTTCATTTCCTTCATTTTAAACTTGAGGAAACCAAGAAGACCATACATGTATTTAGTGGAACACCGAAAGAGGCCTTCTGATTCCTACTGTAGTGTTTACTGAATCCTACTATTTAATTGCACATAATTCATAAAGTCAATTTGTAGAATTTGTGGTGTTGAGTTAGACATTATTTGTGTCAAAGTATGAATTTAGAGTTGCAGTATTACTTTGGTTACTGGAGAATAAAATTCTATGGGGAAAATATGCGTAAATAGCAGTACTTTAAGTAGAGCAGGATGAGGTATGGGATGTCCCTGAAATCATTTGAGTAAATAATATACATTAAAACCATCTTAATATCTATTTTCTAACCATCTTTATTAAATTATTGCCTTTTAATTTTAAAATTCATAATTTAAAAACCCAAATATTTCCAAGTTTTTCTTCTTATATCAAACACTCAGGATAATGTATTTTTCTTCACTTGGTTCCGAGTGAACCTCACCTGCAACCTCACCTGGATGAGGTGAGGTTAGATGAAGCCTCACCTGGAACCCTTGTGAGCCCTTCAGGCAACTGATCAGAGCATCTAAAGAGGTGTCTGAAATCATGTCTTAGCCCAAAACTTCATGTACTCCACATATTATTAAGTATCAAAATGATTTCTTCCAGGGTACACTATAGCATCTCCTTCAAGGAGGGTTTCAGAGCTTAACTGGTTTTTGTTTGTTTGTTTGTTTTGTTTTTTGTTTTTGGTACGCGGGCCTCTCACTGTTGTGGCCTCTCCCGCTGCGGAGCACAGGCTCCAGATGCGCAGGCTCAGCGGCCACGGCTCACGGGCCCAGCCGCTCCGCTGCATGTGGGATCTTCCCGGACCGGGGCACAAACCCGTGTCCCCTGCATCGGCAGGCGGACTCTCAACCACTGCACCACCAGGGAAGCCCCAGAGCTTTGTTTTTATTTCCCCTTGAATATGATGGGTGTGAGCTGCTTTGTATAACTCACAAGGCTTATTCTAATGTAATTCTAATGTAATGTTACAAGTTCTCTTTTAGTCACAAACTTTAGTTCAAATGTATACTCACAGGAACTGGCAGGAAACAGCTATGGAACTCTGGCCCTCCTGATATGTTAGGTTCATTAGCGGATATGTTCTCTTGTCTGGGGGCAGACATGGACTTGAGTGTGCACTTTTCTATTTTTATTCTTCCAGTGTGGGCTTACTCTTGACCTCTGTGTTTGGCTATAGTGCAGCAGGCTGTAGCATATTATGTGGTAGACTCATGAAACTGGATTTTAATTCTAGCTCGACTTTTCTGAATCTTAGATTTTTAGTCAGTAAAACAGGAACTGCTCTATCCACCACAACATTATTGATTAGATTAAATCAGTTAATACATGAAAGGATTTTGAGACATTTGAAGCATCATGCTGATGTTTTTCCTTCCTAATTCTGCTTTGAGGTCTATATGTTCCACATATACAGATATGCTTTGCCTTGGATTATACATTTGCAAAACAGAAAAACCAACTTTATGTTAGTTTCTTTAAAAACTATTCAACAAGTTATGTATGACTTATGTATACTTCTAAATAGTGTTAATAACAATATGTTATTCAGCTGGCAAATTGCCGAGTTATGGAATATCTCGATATCAGTTCTCAGCCTTGGCTACACAATAGAATCATCTGGGGAGTTTCAAAAATTCCCATTACCCAGCGCACATCCAGGCTAATGAAATCAGTTTCTTTGGGGATCAGGCCAGGGCATGAGTGTTTTTCAAAGCTCCTGAGCAGGGCTTCCCTGGTGGCACAGTGGTTGAGAGTCCGCCTGCCGATGCAGGGGACACGGGTTCATGCCCCGGTCCGGGAGGATCCCGCGTGCTGCGGAGCAGCTGGGCCCGTGAGCCGTGGCCACTGAGCCTGTGCGTCTGGAGCCTGTGCTCCGCAACAGGAGATGCCACAACAGTGAGAGGCCCGCGTACCAAAAAAAAAAAAAAAAAAAAAAAATGCTCCTGAGCAACCTCCATCGGGCATCATGGAAGTTCCTCAAAAAACTAAAATAGAACTACCATATGATCCAGCAATTCGACTCCTGGGTATATATCCAGAAAAAATGAAAACACTAATTTGAAAAGATATATGCACCCCAATGTTCATAGAAGCACTGTTTACAATATCCAAGACATGGAAATAACCCAAGTGCCCATAAATACACAAATGGATAAAGAAGACATAGTATATATACACAATAGAATATTACTCAGCCATAAAAAAGGATGAAATTTTGCCATTTGCAACAACATAGATGAACTTGGAGGGTATTATATTAAATGAAATAAGTCAGACAGAGAAAGACAAATACTGTATGATATCACTTATATGTGGAATCTAAAAAATAGTACAAATGGATATATGCAACACAGAAACAGACTCATAGACATAGAAAACAACCTTGCAGTTACTAAAGGGAAAGGGTTGGGGGAGGGACACATTAGGGATATGGGATTAACAGATACAAACCATTATGTATAAAATAGATAAACAGCAAGGATATATTGTATATCACAGGGAATTATAGCCATTATCTTGTAGTAACTTATAATGGAATATAATCTGAAAAAAATACTGAATCACTATGCTGTATACCTAAAACTAATACAATATTGTTAATCAACTATACTTCAATTAAAAAAAAGCTGAGCAGATTCTAATGTACAGCTGAGGTTGAGAACATCTGATAAAAAGTATTATTTTATTGTGAAGGGGATGATAAGCTGAATAGTCACTTGGACTGGGAAATAAAGGGAAGAGCTAAGAGAATGGATATGCTGGCTAAGAGTTTTCATGTGGAATGGGAAGGAGTCAAATCTTACTTTCTGGCTTTCTTCAGCTCACTGTTTAGTACAACTCTATTATTCTCTATTATGTTCATCAATAATAAAAATGGTTTATGCATTATAATCCCTTTTCTAAGTAAAATTCCCTGATAATGAATTTCAAGTGACGTGCACATGATTTTGTTGTAGATAATTTGTTAAAAAGGATATCCAATATTATACATCAGATTTCTAGTCTATGGAAATTAATACCTTGAATCTGGGTCGCACATTATGGTTTAAAAATCACTTCCATATATTTTATGCCATTTAATCCTAGAGTTGAAAACAGATGATACTTAACGTCTATGAAAAATAGATATGTAAAAGTGTATTAAATTAGAATTCTTAGATATTTTGCCTTGTTTTATTGTGATGGGTAGTTTGAAAGTTGAGATGGTTTCATCATTCAGGTGGAACATCAAAGTTTACTAAGTACTTCTTTATGGCTAAAAAAGGCAAAGTGTGCTGGTTAGGTAAAATATGACATTAATTTAAGTTCATTCAACTTCATTAGTGGTAGCATTTATTATGTATGTTCATTGCTATATGGAACTTATTTTAATCAGATTAGAAATTCATTAGTTCTTTAGGTCACATTAAGAGATACAGAGGTATACTTTTGCTAAAAATAAAACTTTCCATTTGTTGAGTATTTTTGCTTTTCAAAGCATTGGAAGTGTTCATGTGAGTTCCAGTCAGCATACCATCTGTATAAGGCAGTTCTATAACTCTGAATTGTAGCTGAAACACGTTTAACTAATATTATTTGACAGAAGGGGACACTGAGGCCACAGCAAGCATCTGGATCATGTGATAATTTTAATGGTAAGATTGGTACACAGAACTTGGGTTCTGGGTTAGACAGACCTGGATTAAAATTCCAGCTTGACCAATTATACCTCTCACAAGTAGCTTGACCAGTTATACCTCTTACAAGTTACTTATTTTCTCTGTGCCTTGGTTTCTTCATTTATAAAAAGGAAATGAGATTATTGTGAAGACTAAATGGAACAGCATGTGTAAGCAGGACCAGCTATGTAATTAGTGGGGCCTGATGCAAAATGAAAATGTGAACCTCCTTGTTGAATGATTTTTAAGAATTACAAGCTGGTGACAGCAGAGCATTAAACCAAGTGTGGGGCACTTCCAAGTGCAGGACTTTGTGCAGCTGCACAGTTCACACACCATGAAGCCAGGCCTGTGTGTAAGATACATGGTATTTATAGCATAAATACACTATATATAGTATAAATAGCATAGTAGGCAGTCAATGTATGGGAACTGTTGTCTTTTCTTTTCCTACTTTCATTCAGACTTCTCTTCCCTGAATTAAAAAAAATGTAGATTCGTTGTAATTGGTTGTTTTTCACCTGTAGCATTCCAATAAGTGATTACTTTTTTAAAGTAAAATCTCCAAGCTTTAGTAGAAATTATTGTGCTTTATCATGTTGCACACAGCATGTTTATTTGTACTGTTTATTTTTTATTTACTTTTTTAAACATATTTATTGGAGTATAATTGCTTTACAATGTGTTAGTTTATACTGTATAACAGAGTGAATCAGCTATACGTATACATATGTCCCCATATCCCCTCCCTCTTGCGTCTCCCTCCCACCCTCCCTATCCCACCCCCTTAGGTGGTCACAAAGCACCGAGCTGATCTCCCTGAGCTATGCGGCTGCTTCTCACTAGCTATCATTTTTACATTTGGTAGTGTATATATATCAATGATACTCTCTCACTTCATCCCAGCTTACCCTTCTGTACTATGTTTATGATGTCTCCTTGCACTTAAAAATTATGAATGACTTAGATTTTTTTCATATTGTACTTGACCAAATTTAACATTGTTTTTGTAGTAATCATTTAAGAAAACTCTGTTTTCTCTTAATGGCCCTTTTTTAAATTTATTTTTTATTTTTTTTAATTTTTTGCTTTATAACAAATTAAATCAGTTATACATATACATATGTTCCCATATCCCCCTCCCTTTTGCGTCTCCCTCCCACCCTCCCTATCCCACCCCTGCAGGTGGTCACAAACCACCGAGCTGACCTCCCTGTGCTATGCGGCTGCTTCCCACTAGCTATCTACCTTACATTTGGTACTGTATATATGTCCATGCCGCTCTTTCACTTTGTCCCAGCTTACCCTTCCCCCTCCCCATATCCTCCAGTCCATTCTCTAGTAGGTCTGTGTCTTTATTCCTGTCTTACCCCTATGTTTTTCATGACTTTTTTTTCTTAAATTCCATATATATGTGTCAGCATACAGTATTTGTCTTTCTCTTTCTGACTTACTTCACTCTGTATGACAGACTCTAGGTCCATCCACCTCATTACAAATAACTCAATTTCGTTTCTTTTTATGGCTGAGTAATATTCCATTGTATATATGTGCCACATCTTCTTTACCCATTCATCCAATGATGGACACTTAGGTTGTTTCCATCACCAGGCTATTGTAAATAGGGCTGCTATGAACATTTTGGTACATGTCTCTTTTTGAATTATGGTTTTCTCAGGGTATATGCCCAGTAGTGGGATTGCTGGGTCATATGATAGTTCTATTTGTAGTTTTTAAAGGAACCTCCATACCGTTCTCCATAGTGGCTGTACCAATTCACATTCCCACCAGCAGTGCAAGAGTGTTCCCTTTTTTCCACACCCTCTCCAGCATTTATTGTTTCTAGATTTTTTGATGATGGCCATTCTGACTGGTGTGAGATGATATCTCATTGTAGTTTTGATTTGCATTTCTCTAATGAGTAAAGATGTTGAGCATCCTTTCATGTGTTTGTTGGCAGTCTGTATATCTTCTGTGGAGAAATGTCTATTTAGGTCTTCTGCCCATTTTTGGATTGGGTTGTTTGTTTTTTTGTTATTGAGCTGCATGAGCTGCTTATAAATTTTGGACATTAATCCTTTGTCAGTTGCTTCATTTGCAAATATTTTCTCCCATTCTGAGGGTTGTCTTTTGGTCTTGTTTATGGTTTCCTTTGCTGTGCAAAAGCTTTTAAGTTTCATTAGGTCCCATGTGTTTATTTTTGTCTTTATTTCCATTTCTCTAGGAGGTGGGTCAAAAAGGATCTTGCTGTGATTTACGTCATAGAGTGTCCTGCCTATGTTTTCCTCTAAGAGTTTTAGAGTGTCTGGCCTTACATTTAGGTCTTTAATCCATTTTGAGCTTATTTTTGTGTATGGTGTTAGGGAGTGATCTAATCTCATACTTTTACATGTCCCTATCCAGTTTTCCCAGCACCACTTATTGAAGAGACTGTCCTTTCTCCACTGTACATTCCTGCCTCCTTTATCAAAGATAAGGTGACCATATGTCCGTGGGTTTATCTCTGGGCTTTCTATCCTGTTCCATTGATCTATCTTTCTGTTTTTGTGCCAGTACCATACTGTCTTGATTACTGTAGCTTTGTAGTATAGTCTGAAGTCAGGGAGCCTGATTCCTCCAGCTCCATTTTCCGTTCTCAAGATTGCTTTGGCTATTCGGGGTCTTTTGTGTTTCCATACAAATTGTGAAATTTTTTGTTCTAGTTCTGTGAAAAATGCTAGTGGTAGTTTGATAGGGATTGCATTGAATCTGTAGATTGCTTTGGGTAGTAGAGTCATTTTCACAATGTTGATTCTTCCAATCCAAGAACATGGTACATCTCTCCATCTATTTGTATCATCTTTAATTTCTTTCATCAGTGTCTTATAATTTTCTGCATACAGGTCTTTTGTCTCCTTAGGTAGGTTTATTCCTAGATATTTTATTCTTTTTGTTGCAATGGTAAATGGGAGTGTTTCCTTGATTTCACTTTCAGATTTTTTATCATTAGTATATAGGAATGCCAGAGATTTCTGTGCATTAATTTTGTATCCTGCAACTTTACCAAATTCATTGATTAGCTCTAGTAGTTTTCTGGTAGCATCTTTAGGATTCTCTATGTATAGTATCATGTCATCTGCAAACAGTGACAGCTTTACTTCTTCTTTTCCAATTTGGATTCCTTTTATTTCCTTTTCTTCTCTGATTGCTGTGGCTAAAACTTCCAAAACTAGGTTGAATAAGAGTGGTGAGAGTGGGCAACCTTGTCTTGTTTCTGATCTTAGTGGAAATGGTTTCAGTTTTTCACCATTGAGGACGATGCTGGCTGTGGGTTTGTCATATATGGCCTTTATTATGTTGAGGAAAGTTCCCTCTATGCCTACATTCTGCAGGGTTTTTATCATAAATGGGTGTTGAATTTTGTCAAAAGCTTTCTCTGCATCTATTGAGATGATCATATGATTTTTCTCCTTCAATTTGTTAATATGGTGTATCACGTTGATTGATTTGTGTATATTGAAGAATCCTTGCATTCCTGGAATAAACCCCACTTGATCATGGTGTATGATCCTTTTAATGTGCTGTTGGATTCTGTTTGCTAGTATTTTGTTGAGGATTTTTGCATCTATGTTCATCAGTGATATTGGCCTGTAGTTTTCTTTCTTTGTGACATCCTTGTCTGGTTTTGGTATCAAGGTGATGGTGGTCTCGTAGAATGAGTTTGGGAGTGTTCCCCCCTCTGCTATATTTTGGAAGAGTTTGAGAAGGATGGGTGTTAGCTCTTCTCTAAATGCTTGATAGAATTCACCTGTGAAGCCATCTGGTCCTGGGCTTTTGTTTGTTGGAAGATTTTTTATCACAGTTTCAATTTCAGTGCTTGTGATTGGTCTGTTTGTATTTTCTATTTCTTCCTGGCTCAGTCTTGGAAGGTTGTTTTTTTCTAAGAATTTGTCCATTTCTTCCAGGTTGTCCATTTTATTGGCATAGAGTTGCTTGTAGTAATCTCTCATGATCTTTTGTATTTCTGCAGTGTCAGTTGTTACTTCTCCTTTTTCATTTCTAATTCTATTGATTTGAGTCTTCTCCCTTCTTTTCTTGATGAGTCTGGCTAATAGTTTATCAATTTTGTTTATCTTCTCAAAGAACCAGCTTTTAGTTTTATTGATCTTTGCTATCATTTCCTTCATTTCTTTTTCATTTATTTCTGATCTGATTTTTATGATTTCTTTCCTTCTGATAACTTTGGGATGTTTTTGTTCTTCTTTCTCTAATTGCTTTAGGTGCAAGGTTAGGTTGTTTATTCGAGATGTTTCCTGTTTCTTAAGGTGGGATTGTATTGCTATAAACTTCCCTCTTAGAACTGCTTTTGCTGCATCCCATAGGTTTTGGGTCGTCGTGTCTCCATTGTCATTTGTTTCTAGGTATTTTTTTAATTTCCCCTTTGATTTCTTCAGTGATCACTTTGTTATTAAGTAGTGTATTGTTTAGCCTCCATGTGTTTGTATGTTTTACAGCTCTTTTCCTATAATTGATATCTAGTCTCATAGCATTGTGGTCGGAAAAGATACTTGATACAATTTCAATTTTCTTAAATTTACCAAGGCTTGATTTGTGACCCAAGATATGATCTATCCTGGAGAATGTTCCATGAGCACTTGAGAAAAATGTGTATTCTGTTGTTTTTGGATAGAATGTCCTATAAATATCAATCAAGTACATCTTGTTTAATGTATCATTTAAAGCTTGTGTTTGTTTCCTTATTTATTTTCATTTTGGATGATCGGTCCATTGGTGAAAGTGGGGTGTTAAAGTCCCCTACTATGATTGTGTTACTGTCGATTTCTCCTTTTATGGATGTTAGTATTTGCCTTATGTATTGAGGTGCTCCTATGTTGGGTGCATAAATATTTACAATTGCTATATCTTCTTCTTGGATCGATTCCTTGATCATTATGTAGTGTCCTTCTTTGTCTCTTCTAGTAGTCTTTATTTTAAAGTCTATTTTGTCTGATATGAGAATTGCTACTCCAGCTTTCTTTTGGTTTCCATTTGCATGGAATATCTTTTTCCATCCCCTTACTTTCAGTCTGTATGTGTCTCTAGGTCTGAAGTGGGTCTCTTGTAGACAGCATATATATGGGTCTTGTTTTTGTATCCATTCAGCCAATCTGTGTCTTTTGGTGGGAGCATTTAGTCCATTTACATTTAAGGTAATTATTGATATGTATGTTCCTATTCCCATTTTCTTAATTGTTTTGGGTTCGTTATTGTAGGTCTTTCCCTTCTGTTGTGTTTCTTGCCTAGAGAAGTTCCTTTAGCATTTGTTGTAAAGCTGGTTTGGTGGTGCTGAACTCTCTCAGCTTTTGCTTGTCTGTAAACGTTTTAATTTCTCCATCAAATCTGAATGAGATCCTTGCTGGGTAGAGTAATCTTGGTTGCAGGTTTTTCTCTTTCATCACTTTAATTATGTCCTGCCACTCCCTTCTGGCTTGTAGAGTTCCTGCTGAGAGCTCAGCTGTTATCCTGATGGGGATTCCCTTGTGCGTTATTTGTTGTTTTTGCCGTGCTGCTTTTAATATGATTTCTTTGTGTTTAATTTTTGACAGTTTGATTAATATGTGTCTTGGCGTATTTCTCCTTGGATTTATTCTGTATGGGACTCTCTGTGCCTCCTGGACTTGATTAACTATTTCCTTTCCCATAGTAGGGAAATTTTCAACTATAATCTCTTCAAATATTTTCTCAGTCCCTTTCTTTTTCTCTTCTTCTTCTGGAACCCCTGTAATTCGAATGTTGGTGCGTTTAATGTTGTCCCAGAGGTCTCTGAGACTGTCCTCTGTTCTTTTCATTCTTTTTTCTTTATTTTGCTCTGCAGCAGTTATTTCCACTATTTTATCTTCCACCTCACTTATCCGTTCTTCTGCCTCAGTTATTCTGCTATTGATCCCATCTAGAGTATTTTTCATTTCATTTATTGTGTTTTTAATCGATGCTTGATTCATCTTTAGTTCTTCTAGGTCCTTGTTAACTGTTCCTTGCATTTTGTCTATTCTATTTCCAAGATTTCGGATCTGGGAAATAGAATCTTGGATCATCTTTATCATCATTATTTTGAATTCTTTTTCAGGTAGACTGCCTATTACCTCTTCATTTGTTAGGTCTGGTGGGTTTTTATCTTGCTCCTTCTCCTGCTGTGTGTTTTTCTGTCTTCTCATTTTGCTTATGTTACTGTGTTTTGGGTCTCCCTTTTGCAGGCTGCAGGTTCGTAGTTCCCGTTGTTTTTGGTGTCTGTCCCCAGTGGGTAAGGTTGGTTTAGTGGGTTTTGTAGGCTTCCTGGTGGAGGGGACTAGTGCCTGTGTTCTGGTGGATGAGGCTGGATCTTGTCTTTCTGGTGGGCAGGTCCACGTCTGGTGGTGTGTTTTGGGGTGTCTGCGGACTTTTTATGATTTTAGGCCACCTCTCTGCTAATGGGTGGCATTGTGTTCCTGTCTTGCTAGTTGTTTGGCATAGGGTGACCAGCACTGTAGCTTGCTGGTCGTTGAGTGAAGCTGGGTGCTGGTGTTGAGATGGAGATGTCTGGCAGATTTTCGCCGTTTGATATTATGTGGAGCTGGGAGGTCTCTTGTGGACCAGTGTCCTGAAGTTGGCTCTCCCACCTCAGAGGCACAGCACTGACTCCTGTCTCCTCAATTTGGGATGATTTATTGTCTATTCATGTATTCCACAGATGCAGGGTACATCAAGTTGATTGTGGAGCTTTAATCCGCTGCTTCTGAGGCTGCTGGGAGAGGTTTCCCTTTCTCTTCTTTGTTCTCACAGCTCCTGGGTCTCAGCTTTGGATTTGGCCCCGCCTCTGCATGTAGGTCGCCGGAGGGCGTCTGTTCTTCGCTCAGACAGGACAGGGCCAAAGGAGCAGCCTCTTCGGGGACTCTGGCTCACCCAGGCCGGGCGGGAGGGAGGGGCACGGAGTGCGGGGCGAGCCTGCAGCGGCAGAGGTCGGCGTGACGTTGCACCAGCCTGAGGCGCGCCGTGCGTTCTCCCAGGGAAGCCGCCCCTGGATCCCTGGACCCCGGCAGTGGCGGGCTGCACAGGCTCCCGGAAGGGCGGTGTGGACAGTGACCTGCGCTCGCACACAGGCTTCTTGGCGGTGGCAGCAGCAGCCCCAGCGTCCCACGCCCGTCACTGGGCTCTGTGCTTTCAGTCGTGACTCGCGCCCGTCTGTGGAGCCCCTTTAAGCAGCGCTCTTAATCCCCTCTCCTCGCGCACCAGGAAACCAAGAGGGAAGAAAAAGTCTCTTGCCTCTTCGGCAGCTCCAGAGCCCCCCCGGACTCCCCGCCGGGCAGCCGCGGCACATCAGCCCCCTTCAGGCTGAGTTCTCGCCGCCAGCCCCAGTCCTCTCCCTGCGCTCCGACCGAAGCCCGAACCTCAGCCTCCAGCGCCGCCCGCCCTGGCGGGCGAGCAGACAAGCCTCTCGGGCTGGCGAGTGCCGCCCGGCACCGATCCTCCGTGCGGGAATCTCTCTGCTCTGCCCCACCCAGGTATGTGGGGAGTTTCTTGCCTTTTGGGAGGTCTGGGGTCTTCTGCCAGCATTCAGTAGGTGTTCTGTAGGAGTTGTTCCACGTGTAGCTGTATTTCTGGTGTATCCGTGGGGAGGAAGGTGATCTCCGCGTCTTACTCTTCCGCCATCTTACCCGGAAGTCGGCCCTTTTAATGCACCACTAGAAATGCCTTATGAAAATAGAGTATCTTGATTTATATGCCTGAAACCCATATTAGAATTTTCAGTTACCTCCTTGGTCTTTGCAGTTCAATCGCTACTCTATAATTTTCGTGTGAATCTATACAGTTCTTAAATGCTTTAAATGTTTTCCTCCTTTTTTTTCTTGTTAAATATGGAAAAAGTCTTGCTTTAAAGGGCACACACACATATTAGAGAGGTCTGAGTTTTCAAAAGAAAAATGAGTTAGGAAGGTAAAAAATACATAAAATATTTTTTTGATGAGAGTGAATTATATAACCTCCGTCAGCCTCTTTCTGTTTGTTTGTTTGTTTGTTTTCTATCTATAGACTAGGGAGGTTGGACTGATATTCATTAAATGCCCTCCAGTATTTTAATGCTTAAAATCTTGTATTTCTATTTCTTTTGTTTCCTATTTCTTTACTCTCAGTGCCAGGCTTACTTTGTGTGCATGTGTGTGCATGTAGAATTGTATCATTTGACTCTCTCAAAAACTTTTTGAATGTTGTTGGTGGATGGTAATGTTCTCATTTTATAAGGAGAAAAACAGAACCTCAGGAAAGAGTTAATGACTTGACCAGATTCACACACTTTAATAAAAGTTAACATGAAACTCGAACTCCAAATTCTGAGACCTATTCCTAGTATTCTCTTTCCTGAATGCTATAGAACTAAACAAAGAAGTGGAGAGGTTAGAAAAAGAAAAAGAGATGAAAGAAAACAGTGTAGTAGTTGTGGTGTGCTGGAAAATGTTTAAGAGCTGGCTGGGGGAAGGGGAGGGCCCTAGTTTGTAGTGTTTGCTTATTTCCTTGGTGTAATTATCCCCACAATTTCAACCTATCAGTGTGGTGTCGCTGAAGGTAGAGTTGGGAAGATATGCACACAGTAATGAGCCAGGACGAATATGCTCCAGCATGCCACTGGTAGTGGATAAATATTACACTGAATCATGAAAAAGGTTTTGAGAAACTGTCTCCAGATTTATAACTCAGGGGAGGGGGGAGCATAGTTTGGGGACTAGTACTATTGGTTTAAATGCTCCTTAGGCTTTCTCGTGGTCACTCCAAAGTTTTCATCTCAGCATTCCAAACCATTTCAGTCTGAAACCAAGGCAGAAAAGACCAGGAATTCAAAAGGAATTACACTTAAGTACTTTCCTTAATATAACCATTGAATGTTTAAGTTTTTATCTCTCAGTTTGAAAGACACCTGATGTTGTTAGTTACAAATCAGAACACTTACAATGACTATAAATACATTCTTTGAAAGAATCATGATATTTTAAGTTTGATAAGCATGTAAACTAAAACTTAGTAATCCTGTCATTAAGTCAAGCTATATAATTTATATATTTTTTGAGAAATAATATAAAAAAGGCCTTTAAATTTAGAGTGTTCAGAATAACTGTATGCTAATACTAACCCTACTATTCAAAGTAGGGGAAACAGAGGGCATTGATCTCAGTGGATTTTAAATATGCTGATTCTGGGAGAAAAAAATTTTGTAATAACTTATTAATTATTCCTGTTAACAAGAATCATTAAATCAGAGAACTGGATTGAAGTTATGATATTTGTGGGAGAGAGGATATATGAACAATTTTTAACCTAAGATGCCTGTGGTAAAGCATAATTTAAAACTTTATTAACTTTTTAGAATCTCTGGAGAATTAAAAACCTCACCTCATTACCTGATTAAAGACACCTGTCTGATTTATTTTACCTTAAATCCAACATTTGGCCTAGATCAAGGCAGGATAGGAAGAAGATTATCTTAAAAAACCCTATCTCAGCTTCAAGAAGGGTATTAAGAAACACAGGAGATGTCAGGATCAGCTGGGATCCAAATAATAAATGACTCAACAGCATAAAGGAAAAAACTGGAGGATGAAAACAATCTTGTCTGATATGTTTAGAAAATAAGGATGGTGATACGTGAAGCTTTGAATAAGCAATAATAAAGTGAAACCTTTATAAACCATATTAAGGGGTTAGAGAAGTCAGTGGGAGCTTTGCCTAGTTATCTGAAGAATGAAATAAGAGAAATTAATTTTAATTAAATTTAATTAATTTCTCTTATTAATTAATAAGAGAAATTAATTTCTGAGAGTATTAATATCTTGATGTCTTACTTTCTAACCTTAATATGACTCAACAGATGAGATCTTATTCAGTGTTCTGGCCTTAAGAAAGAAAAGCAGAGTCTACAATGGAAAACCAGATCCTAATTTAAATAGGTCAGAGGAGCAGCATTTTTTTTTTTACTACATGGCACTTATCAATAGCTTTTGGAGCATTTCATAAATGTTTCCTTCCTAACTGCTCTTTATCATTTTGTTCATAGCAAAGCTTTATCTCTGTATTACTCAAAAATCAGAAGATAAAACTTTTAAAAAATGTTCCCACAAATCGAGGGGAATATACAGTTTAGTTTTTACACTGTCAATTTCACCAAAGGCCTTGGTAAATATAGCGAATCCATTGAAGCTCTTTATAACATTCAAAAGCTGTGCTGAAGAGCTAAGTTGGAGTTGGGAGTGGGCAGAAGGAGGTGCAGGATAAACCAGAAAAAAATATTCCAATTCATCAATTTTTCTTTATGTGAAATGGGCATCTTACCAGCCATCAATTACTATATGTTGTAGTTCTTAGCCAATGAAAATAACGATAAAATCCCTACAAAGAGTGCTCTACTCCATTCAACATGGTGATAGCATTAATGTGTCCCAAACTACATTAATGAAGGAAGGCAAACCACGGATTTATGGGACTTTCCCCAAATATTTCCTGAAAATTTATCAATTATAAAAACTCTACTCACCTGCTCTGGATAGCCATCCATACTCCTTTGCCCTTTAGTTTGAATTAAGCACCGTCCAGGCTGAGGTCCCCGGGTGGCCTGTGAAGAGGGGATCTGAATAGGCAATGGTGACTGAAACTGCTGGATGGTCACTTTGTTTATGTTTCCTTCATATGGCTGCTGCTCCCGGCTACGATGTTGAAGGCTCTGGGACCCCATCAATGTCTGGATGTGGCTGCCTGCCTGTGGAGAAGACAATCTGTCAGAAGATTTGTGGTGCTGAAAGGATGTGATTAAAGTAGAAAAAAAAAAAAGTACAGAATACCTCTCCGGTAAGTAAAGTGGCATCATTTGGGCTTTCAGCCATGACTAGGAAGGATAATGAAAAAACAGTAAGGGTCTGCCTGCCGTGGTTTGTGAAAATGCTAATATCGGAACAAGGTCACGTTAAATACACTTGTCGTCATCTGATGGCTTGCCAAAGCTTATTTTAGCCCCCATTTTAAGGAAACAAAGTTCAGTTTGCAAAATCTCAAGAAGAAAAAAAAGTCACAACTTAAAAAATAAAGTGGAGTTCTATCTGGCATTTCATTTAGAATAATAGCAGGGAGAGAGATGTAATATATGAAACATCAGGGAGAAAATTATAGAAACTACTTTCTAATTCTGCAGCAGAAGAATTGACTTGCATATTTGCCTTTATGCCACACACGTATAGTAAGCTTGTTCAGGTGAGTATAATCAATATTTATTATTTTTCTGCAATATTAAATCAAGAGTATGGTTTTTGCAATCTTTAAGTTCCATTAAAAATTAATCATGTGATAAATTCCTGCGAATATCTGTAGCCTGTAGAGGCACTAGACATGGAAAGGTCTTTAAAGTGAACTCTGCATGCATTAGCTTTCAGAGAGACTCATCAGTACCTCATTCAAAACAACAATGATCATTTATCAGCCCCTGAGGGTGGTTGCTAGAGGAGAAAGGGCATGCTTACTTTGGTCTCCCATCTTTAAATGACTGGTGCCTAATCCTGTTTCTCGTTCATTCCGATTTTCTTACCTTCATTCTAGCATGGGCTCCTTGAGTCATTCTACCTGATATCTTTTCTGTCAAACAAGTAGTTCTGTTTGTGAGCTGATAACCTAGAACATGCCATTTATTTATTTATTTAGCCATGCCTCGCAGCTTGTGGGGCTCTTAATTCCCTGACCAGGGATCAAACCCGTGCCCCCTGCAATGGAGGGGCAGAGTCCTAACCACTGGACTGCCAGGGAAGTCCCCTAGAACCTGCCTTTTAAAATTAAGTATGGTTTAACATGGAGGTCTAACATGGGAAGTGAATGCTTATCTTTAATACTTTTAAACCTACGTTTTAATGCTGTGCTTGGTACTTCACCCATTATTATGGAAGGATCTGAGGAATTACTTCCTGAATTCATTGTCTTTCTTGTTGACCTTTTAAGGGTAGGCAATTTGGAATTTAAAAGTAAATTTCACCTTAGAGTTCATTAGTTAGGAAAGTTTGTGAATTTTCCTGACTAATCAAGATTTTTAATTACTATGGAAAAGTCAGATTGGAGGTATAAAGGAAAAATTACTAAACAAGTAATCAAGGAAAAGATGAATTTTAATTATTTTAAAATTCTTAAAGAAGAGCAACATAAGAGACATAGGAGATGACAGTGATCATGCAAAATCATTTGGAGAAGGAAGGAATATTGTTTGATTCCAAACAAGAGGTAATTTCAGTGAAGAAAATATTCAAAATTATTATTTAGCAATATGCAAGGCAAAGAAAAAATAATTTGAATATACTTTAGATATCTAATTGATTGTCTTATTATGTACAACTTTTTACATTCAAAAACAGTAAAGATATTTCAGTCATGAGAAACTGGAGGAAAAGATGCAAAAAAAAGTTTCAGGCTATAACAGCACAATAACAAAACGATTAGCAATCTAATACTGTCTAATGCAACCAGGGATCAGAAAATTATGACATCATAAACACAACTAAGATAACCTCATAAAGGGCAAATGTGTATTTCTCTAATGTATCTATTTCCTTCTTAGAAATCTAAATGAAAGATGTCACAACTTTCTCAGCCATTCTAGAAGACTGAACACCCTTCTGGTCAAGTTTTTCCTTGTTGCAAATTCAATTCTCTCCTACCTCCTTGGAATTTCATGTTCTCTTGTTTGGTAGGCAAGGAAAGCCATGATAAATCCAGTATCACATTTGGAGCTGCTGTACTCTGAATGAAGTCACTGGCCTGATGAGTTATTTAGTTAGAGAAAACAATTTCCTGTAGTTATAGGAGCTGGGCGTGTAGGCCGACTAAGGCTTACTGGCCTGGCTACTGAACAAGCAATTGATTTTATATTTATATCTGCTTCTCACATCCACTGGTATAATACTCATGGGTCTTCAGTTAGTCCTTGAGCCAGTGGGAAAGAGGAAGATTGGTTGTTTAACAACTGAAAGTGACAGACAAGCAAAGAATTTTTACACCCAGAAAAACTTAGAGAGCTCCAGAACATAGCTTTAGTCCCACAATGCATAATCCATTAGAAAGTCAATAATGACTGCTTAATAATAATTTCATTGATTAGAATATTCTGGTAATGGTCTATCTAAGGGTAAAAAACCATAGATATTATAGAACTATAATAGCCTTTAGACTTATTTTTATGCTTTATTTTTTTCCTTCTGATGGGACAGTTTAAACTTTAATTATGCTTTGATTTGAAACACCTTGAGGGCAAGCACCACATATTACTTACCATCTTTAATAAACGGCACAGTAACTGGCACTTAAAAAACAATGGCTACTATTCAAATACTAGGTGCTAGATAATGTACTAAAACTTATCTTATACATATTACCTCCTTTAATATTTACAATAGCATTAAGGGATAATTATTATTAGTTATTATTACTTAATTTTACTAAGGAGGAAACTAAGGCTTGGAGAGGTTAAGTAACTTTCTCCAGTAATTTGCACAACTGGTAAACTGGCTGTACTGGGATTTGAACCAAGGCTGTCTGGCAATCAGAGTTCATGCTCTTAAACACAAAATTATATTGCAACCACCATTCCCCAAAATTGTCTCTCTTCCTACAATAGTTGAACTATGAAATGAAAAGAAACCACAGAAAGGAACAGAAGGATCTGATTATTAAGAAAGGATATATTAAATTTCTTTAGCAGCTCTTCAATTTGCCAAAGGGCCATTCCTACTTATTGAATTAGGTCTATTATCTATTTTAGATCCTACGTATGTGACTTAGAACTTTATACTTGAGCAATTAGGAGGATACTCTGTGTATTTAGTAATCTTTCCATGATTATGAAATAATGACACTCAGGTTCACAGATGGCTTGGCAAAGCATAAAGTGGGCATGGAAAAAACATTCTGTAAAATGATTCTGTTCACATAAGTAGCAGTTTTTCCACTCTTTATTGGGGCTACCAGGTGCAATAAATGAGGATAGGGAATGACAGCTATAGAAAGCAAAGAATTAACACTAAATTCTTTGTGAAGGTAAGCAAATATAAATGACACAAGACATCTAAAGGGACAATTATGGTGTGGAGGGACTGTAAAGAGTAAGTTATTTTGACTGGCACAGAGGCTTAAGAAAGGTAATAAGGATGCTCATGGTGAAGTACAAAGGACTGATGAAAATGTAGGAAATATCGAGACTGGATTCTTTCAGATAGAAGGTTAGCTATGAGAACACTGACTCATACTGAAGGAGAATTTGAACATGAAGGTTTCTATAAAGGCTGAGGTACACATCTTGAATGATAAAAAGAAATAGAGATTTGACATTTGTTTTGAACTTTCAATGGGAGGTTGGACAAAATAACATGTATTTGAGAATGATGGAATATGATGTTTTCAAGTTGACCCAAAATCATACTGTCAAGGTTTATGGGGAAAACTTCAATATCCATAGGACCCAAGGAAATATTTATGTCAAAGTCACAGAAAGAAATGTGATTTGATACCAAATGGCACTGTTCATACGCAATTCATCTCACAGCTTATCAGGCTTATTATGTGGAAAGTTGAAGTGTTTGGGAGGTTTTGTATGGTATAAAATAAATGACTTTTTCACTACAACAAAATTTTGGTTCACATTATTTTCTTAGGAAAGAATGTTAGACTGAGAAGTGTATTACTCAATTTGTTTATCAGTTTTACTACCCATCGTCGCTCTTGGACCACTTGTGGTGCTCCCAAAAATCAAACACAGCCTCAAAGGATGACACTTTATGCCACTGAGAATATTCAAATGGGTACAACTCATTCTCTAAAATTAAGTTCAAAAGAGTTCTAAAGATGTTTGGGGTCAGTGTCAACAATACAGACTTACATACAAAGGATAATTAAGTAACTGATTTCAAGGAAACATCAGCACTCATTTAAATGAGTCAGTTTCAGTAATTTTGTAAAACAACAACAAAATAGTCCTATCACTTTCTATCTGCACCATGTACTCTGCAGTGTTTCTCCTTCCTTTGTTTTTTTTTTAACATGCACTTTAGGTTTTAGAAATCGAGACACTAGGGTTTCTGCTCCTGGTATATGGAGTAGATATACTATTCCCTATTCCCTCCATTAAGAACAACAAAAAACTCTGGACATTGTACATAAACAAATATAGGAAAACTCTGGGAAGTAGACTGAAGAAGCTAAGGACCAAGTAACAAGATGGTGGTAAATTTCTCAGGTTTTATTTTTGTGTCATATATCCCAGACTAGGAGTTGAAAAAGTGGGCATCCCCTAAAATGCCAACCAGCGCAGACAACAAAAGCCCCAACAAAAGCCTACTCTCTCTAGCCAAAGAACCAGGAAATAGGGGCATCCTAGCAAGACAGAAAACTTTTAGATTGCTCTACTACAGCCAAACAACACGGAAAGAACTGTGGTCCCATCCCAACAATGCCAGCAAAGTCCAAGTGGGAAGCTGATACTTCTACCCTTATAAGGATTTAACAAGGCACAACACTCCTGCTGGGGTGGTGTCAGAGAAGGCCAAGTAAGGTGTCACTGCATTCATCCCCACTGGCCAGTAGTAAGCCACTCCTCACCCAGTGGTGTTAATGGAGACCACATAAGGAGCATGAACTTACACTCTGACCCAGCAGTAATGAGGCACTCCTCTACCTTCCCATTAGAGTGGTTAGAGGAGGTCTTAATAGAGAGTCAGGACTTTCTCCATCACCCAATTATACAGTGGTATCAGTGGGGTCATCTGGGAGCTGGAACTTCAATCCCCACCTAGCAATAATGAGGAGACTTTGCCTCAAGTGTCACTGGATGCTAAATGGAAAAATTGGACTTGTACCTCCACTTGGCCAAAATGAGGTGCTCCACCATTCCCCAACTGGAGTGGTGTCAGAGAAGGCCAGCTGCAACAGATGGTTAAATACAATCCAGAGTTTTGTAACATAATATGAAAATGTCTAGGTTTTAATCATACCAAGAACCAGGAAGATCTCAAACAATGAAAAAAGACCACCAATAGAGGCCAACATTGAGAAGACAGAAATTAGAATTACCTGACAAAGATTTTTAAGACAACAATTTAAAAAGTGCTTCAATGACCAATTACACACATGCTTGAAAAAAACTAAAAAATAGAAAACTTCTGAAGAAATATAATGTCTTAGCAAAGAAACAGAAGATATAAAGAAGAAACAAATAGAAATTTTAGAGCTGGAAAATACAATAACTGAAAAGCTCTGTGAGTAGACTTAATATCAGAATGTAGAGAACAGAGGAAAGAAACAATAAACTGAAAGATAAGACAGTAGAAATTATCTAATCTGTAATGGAGAGAAAACACATTGAAAAAACATGAACAGCCTCAGAGACTCTGTTCAGAAGTTCCAACAGTAAGGAATATTATCAAAAAAGACGAGAAAGAAAGTGGAGCTGAAAAATTAAAAGAAGAAATAATGGCTGAAAAATTCTGAAATTTGGCATATCTTATAGATTTAAGAAGCAGAGAGAATCCCACAAAGGGTAAACCCAAAGAAATCCATGCACAAACACATGATAATCAAACTTCTGAAAACTAAAGGCAAAGGAGAAATCTTAAAAGCAGCTGGAGAAAAATGACGTCTTACCTATAGAGGAAAAACAATTTGAATGACAGTGGATATCTCATCAAAAACCATGGAGGACAGAAGGAAGTGACACAATATTTTTCAAGTGCTGGAGGAAAAGAATTGTCACCCCAACATCCTATACTTGTGAAAATATTCTTCAGTAATCAAAGGGAAATTGAAACATTCTCAGATGAGGGAAAATGAAGAGAATCTGTCACCACTAGACTTATCCTAAAATAATAGCTAAAGGAATTTCTCTAAATCAAAAGAAAATGATAAAAGAAGAAAATCTGGAACATTAGGAAAGGAGAAAGAACATGGCAAGCAAATATATGGGTAAAAAAATAAGCTTTCTTTTTCCTCTTGAATTTTCAAAATTATGTTGGATGATTGAAGTAAAATTATGTTACTGTCTGAGGTGATTCTAAATGTATACAGAGGAAATATTTAAGACAATTATACACAGGAGGGTGAAGGGACATAAAAGAAGGTAAGGTTTCTATACTTCAGTTGAACTGCTAAGTGATGATGCTAGTAGACTCTTATAAGTTATGTATATGTAATGCAATACCAGGAACAATAACTTAAAAAGCTACACAAAAAGATATACTAGAAACACTGTAGATAAATCAAAATTAAATTCTAAAAAGAATTCAAACAACTCAGGAGAAGCAGGAAAAAGAAATTAGAGAAGCAAAAAAAGAGAACAAACAGAAAACAAGGACTTAAAAAGACTTAAACCTTAATGTGCCAAATTAAATTAAATGCATAAAGATTAAATACACAAATTAAAAGACAGATCCTGGCAGGCTGGATTAAAGAACATTATTCAACTATATGCAGACTATAAGAAGTCACTTCAACTGTAGTGAGCTAGGCAGGTAGATATTAAAAGAATCAAAAATAAATATCATGCAAATATGAATTAAAGGAAATGAGAGGTGGCTACATTAATACTATATAAAGTGGATTTCAGAGCAAAGGAAATGTACTAGGAATAAAGAGGAATTTTATAGGATGAAGAAGAGTCAATTCACCAAGAAGACATAGCAATCCTAAATGTATACACAACAAACAACAGAGGTGCAAATGTGTAATGCAAAATTGATAGAACTAAGAAAAAAATAGACAAATTCGTTATTGTTATAATTGGAGATTTCAACACCCTTCTCTAAACAACTGATAGAAGAACTAGACTGAAAATTAGCAAGAAAAAGAAGAATTCAACAATACCATCAACTCACCAGATCTAATTATCACTTACAGAACATTCTATCTGACAGCAGCAGGATACACATTCTCTTCAAGTTCCTACAGAATATTTAATAAGACTATATCCTGATTTGGAAAACAAATCTCAACAAATTTAGAAGAACTGGAATCACACAGAATGTGTTCTCCAACCACAATAAATCAAATTAGGAATGAATGATAGAAAAATAAAAGGAAAATATTCAAATACTTGGGAGCTAAACAATGTAGTTCTAAATAATTCATGGATCAGAGAGGAAGTCTCAAGGGAAATAAAACAATATATTGAACTGAATGTAAATGCAAATTTGAAAAATACAGCTAAAGTAGTGCATATACTAGAAAAGAAGACACCTCAAATCAATAATTAAGATACTACCTCAATAGCTTAGAAAAATAGGAGTCAAATAAACCAAAAGCAAGTGAAGGTAGGAAATAATTTAAAAGTTCAGAAATTGCTGAAACTTAAAATGAATTACAGGTAAAATGAATAAAACAAAGAGCTGGTTCTTTGAAAAGATCAATAAAATTGACATACTTCGGGCCTCCCTGGTGGCGCAAGTGGTTGAGAGTCCGCCTGCCGATGCAGGGGATACGGGTTCGTGCCCCGGTCTGGGAGGATCCCATATGCCGCGGAGCGGCTGGGCCCGTGAGCCATGGCCGCTGAGCCTGCGCGTCCGGAGCCTGCGTGTTCGGAGCCTGTGCTCCGCAACGGGGGAGGCCACAGCAGTGAGAGGCCCGCATACCGCAAAAAAAAAAAAAAAAAAAAAATTGACATACTTCTAGCAAGACTGGAAAAGAAAAAGAAAGCCACAAATTACCAAAATCAAGAGTGAAGGGGATATCAATAAAGGCCCTACCAACATCATAAGGATAATAAGGTATAATACTACGAATAGCTCTACAGAAGTAAATTTGACAACTCATATGAAATGGATCATTTCCTCAAAAAACACAAACTACTATAACTCACACAATATGAACTAGGTAATTTGAATAGTCCTGAAGCTATCAAGGTTGGATATAATTTAAAAACTTCCAGGAAAAAATTCTCTGGACGCAGATGGTTACACTGGAGAATTCTATTAAAAGTTTAAATAAGAGTCAACAGTAATTCTTTTTTTTTTTTTTTTTTTTTTTTTTTTTCGGTACACGGGCCTCTCACTGTTGTGGCCTCTCCCGTTGCGGAGCACAGGCTCCGGACACGCAGGCCCAGCAGCCGTGGCTCACGGGCCCAGCCGCTCCGCGGCACGTGGGATCTTCCTGGACCGGGGCACGAACCCGTGTCCCCTGCATCAGCAGGCGGACTCTCAACCACTGCACCACCAGGGAAGCCCAACAGTAATTCTACACATAGTTTTCCAGATAGTAGATGAGGCAGAAAAGCTTCCCAATTTGTGAATAAAACCACATAAAGACAGTACAAAAAAAAAAAGAAAGAAAGAAAGAAAAAGAAAACTACAGACTAATATCCTTTAGAATACAGATGCCAAAGTCCTTAACAAAATATTGGCAAATAGCATTCAGCAATATATAAAAAGAAACATCATGGCTGAGTGGGGGTTACTTGAATAATACAAAGCTTTTTCAGTATTTGAAAATCAACCAGTGCAATGCCTTGTATTAATGGGCTACAGAAGATAAATCATGTGATCATATCAAACGAAGCAGAATAATGTTGTCTTGAAGATGAGTGTATTTATGTCAAGCACCTTAGTACAATGCCTAATATGTATTGTAGATACTGTTTTATGATTATGACAACCAAACTGTTAAGCTTTATTTTTTTCTTCTTGTGGTGTTTGTATTCAGCTAGGGCAATTTTGATGCCAAAAATCTATGTTCTCCCATTTGGACATTAGAGGACAAACTTTTACAAATACATGAAAGGGAGATCTGAAGCTTGAAGGAGAGGGGGTAGGAAGTTGCTGTTTCTCTTGCCCCAGGGACTTGGTGACAGTGCATTCTGCTGGCACAGTGCAGTATTGGGGGGGGGATTCAAATTATTTGCAGAGCTTAAATTTTTTAGAGCCAAATACTGGTGATATACTCCAGTGCTTCAAATGACAGATAAAAAAGTGAGGCAATAGGGCCTTTCCCTTCAGTGCATATGCCTTAGGATGGCTTATATGTGCAGGCAGTCATTTGTGGCTTAGTGTATCTCCATAAGCAAATTTTTCTGTGATTAAATGCCAACTTATAAAATATATCTCTGGAATTGGAAATTATTAATCAAAATGAAAAAAACAACAGAGGATCCATAATAGAAAAAATGGTGAAATTAGAGCAAATCTACACATTCCACAGAGTTTGTTGTGTGATGATGCTGACTTTTACATTCCTGAAATAAAATGAAAAGGAAGATGTTAGCACTAACAATAAAAGTTTGACAATCACTTATCTTGCCCTTAAGATTTCTAGGAACTAAAGGTAGTGAAGTAAGTCAGATAAAAATCAAGTGTCAAGAAATGGCATCTTATCATTTTGACATTCTCTATTTGGCAGCAATCCTTGATCATCTGCCAGTTGTCATGTGGTTTAGGTCTTCAAATTACATACTCAATCACGGACATTTTCATTACAATGGATTAATTTCACATTTTATTTTTGCTTTTATATTTCTTCTGAAATGAAGATAGTATAAATGTTATTGAGTTAGCTCCATTTTCTGAAGTAGAATAGTCGTTTGTTTTAAGGAATACCTATGTTAAGAATTGATGAAGTAAGTAGTTTTAATCTGCCACTGTTTTCTATTGCTTTAATCTGTGCCAAGATTTTTTTTTCCTCTTACTTAATAGCCATTTGATAGGCACTCTTTGGGTTTGCACTTTTATTAAGGAAATAATTTAGAGTCAGTCTGGATAAGAGCAATCTCCTGATTTTATGACAGTAATGTCCCACACTACTGGAGATAGCTATATTGTTGCACTGGTATTAGGAGATAAAGTAATGTGCTTTGTGAATTAAAGAATTAATGTTGTATTAAGTATGAAAATCCAATACAAAAGCGACTGTGAAACTAAACAATACTTTATTCAGCTGTTGTTCTTGCTGTAAGTTAGAGAAGAATTTTCCATTCACATTTCTACAACTTCCTACCTGCACTATTTTTTAGAACAAATTTAATTACATAATAGGAATAAAGTAAGTTTCAAAAATACCTATGAATTAAATAATACTAAAATCAACTGATTAAAATATAGCATCCTGGCTGTTCAGATCGACAAAAGGAATATTTGAAATGGATCATTAAATACAGAAAATTATTCCATTGATTTTTTTTCAAAAGCTTCTTCCTGATTTAGCCACTAAGTGTATGGAACTGCCTCTTAAGGATCCCATTTTCATGAAATTTTTGACTTCCTACTGGCCATGTACTCTTGCTTTGGCAATTAATTCTTGTTAAGCAAGCAAGTCTTTATATATTTTCAGCCTTCTCTCTCTTATATAAATAATTTCCAATTATAGGGAGATTTGAATCTAATTGGATGTATTCATTCTTATTTCTCTAGTATAGCAAAAGGCATGGCTTCATGGGCACACTGGAAAAGGTAACACAATCATCAATCAATAAGCCTTTTTTAAAAAGAGTACAATTTAGTTCATCTGAATAACAGTTCTGATACTGGTAAACCCAAAAGAAGTGCAATACAAAATTCTCAAGACTAGATTTGAACCTTAGCTTACAATTCCTATAATTGTTCTTTGGATTATTCTATATATTTTAACCTGTACAACCCCAAACAGTGCATTTTTATCCTGTTCTAGAACAATAACATATTTATTCCATAAAGGCCATGCTGAGGCTAGTGTGGTAGAGACAGAGGCATGTATTTGTTAGGGAGGGAAATTAGTGGCTGTCTTAATATAGACAGTAAATATAAGCATCAAAAATTTCAATGAGCCTTCAATACGTGTTTGATAGATGCCTAAAAATGTCATCAATAGTTGATCCTTAATCACACAAGTCCCCTAAGATATAATTTTCATCTATTTACTTTATTCCTAATCCTTCCTAACCTGGAGTGATATTTATGACAGTGGGTATGTTCAACTCTCAGGCAACTGGTGTGATTGGAACTGTTGCTTAAAACTCCCTTTTCAACCTAAGGGTGAAATTAAGGTGTGGATACTTACTATTCACACAAATATTCAGTTCCAGATTATTTCTGAATACTAAAACTCAAAGGAAAGTGGAGTTGCATTATCATTGATCTAGAGAGTCAAAGTTCTGCTAGGGTTAGAGGTTCTTTTTCATTTGGACACATTTGGTATTTTCCCACAGTTCCACTTTCCTTTTTAAACTTATGTCCCTTGAAAAAAGTGGCTTTTGATCAAAAGAAAAACTCAATATATTTGCGTAAGAAATGTCTCTCTGGGGGCAACAGATTGTGCTAAAAGTTTTTGTTTATTTGTTTTTGATAATTAAAAAATCTATAATTGTATGACTTCATCAATCTACCCTTTCACTGACTCACTTCTCGTTTTGGGGGCAAAGCTCACTGATAACAAATACATTTGACTGCTATTTCTTTTTGAAGTCCAGCAGCCTCAGTAGAAGTGACACTAACATGAGTGAGGGTGATAGGAAGAGGATGGTTGAGGGAAGCAAGGAGGATCTCAACCTACCAACTGACTCAAAAAGATCTCTTTTCCTAATGTTTATAAAAATGTTTGGAGTTCAAAATGACTCTAAATGCAGGATTCCAGTCTGTTTTTGAGTTTCAGTGATGACCCAGTCTACCAGAAGAAAAATTTATCACAACCAGTGCAAAATTTGCTCCTATCAGAGGAGAAAAATGAGGCTTGGGAAAGAGAATCAGAAAAGAGGGAGTCAGGATTGTGCTTGGCATTACTCACAGTAATAGAGAATATTGGTTTTGTTTGCTTATGGACGGATGAAGTCAAGTCATTACTCCTGGGCATTCTTCACTGTTAATAATGCATATTGCTTTAGGAGGGAAAAACTACAAAGCCTCAGGTGAAACTTACACTACTTGACATATTTCTTTCTGTACAAAAAGAGAGTTTAGCTACGGCATTGACATTCACTAAAGTTTCAGAAGCATTTTTTTAAAAATTTCAATATTACTTTAAACTAGAGCAGATATGCTTGACTTTTATGTTATTGATGGAAACAGGAAACATTTCTATTTCTCTGTCTCTTATCTCTCATATGTTAAGGTTTACCCAGTTGATTTTCATATCTGCTTCATCCACACCTTGACTTGCTCTCTTATAGCCTCAGGATTTGTTCTGATTATTGCCATTCTTATGTTTTCTAATATTTAAATCTTCACCTATCTTTCTTGTCTATTCCAGACTTTCCTCTATTTCTGTGTAAGTAAGTTACATCCTCCTTCCGCCCCTGCCCCACCTCCCGTCCCCTGTTTTTGATATAAGGGATTCCAACAGCAATAATGTCCATTCTCAGTTAAATACAAAAGCCAATAATTGTAGTTACATTTATTTCAGTTGCACATGTATAGAGTACTGATAGAAATATTTTTTTTTAAAGGGAGTAATTTTGGAGAAAATTACTTTTCAATGCTACAACTTAAAAATTATACATTTTAGATAAGATTTTTATAGCATAATAAAATGATTTTATTTAAATTACTAAATGTATAGCTTGATTTTTCTTAAGTTGATTTTCTTTTAAACATCTACTTATTTAAAAATGACATAAATTTATTCTTATCCTGTGAAAAATTCTACAACAGACTGATTTTTGTTACCAAGTGAAAAATCAATCCCAGTAGTAGTTTGATTCAGTTGTTTTAAACATAAATGATGGTGCGGTTGTATAGTCAATAGCAAAACAATTTAAGATTTTCAAAAGATATTTTAGACTTGATCTTTCTATATATGTATAAAAAGAAACAGTAAAATGCATTATACTAAGAAACATGACAAATGGCAAAATTATAATAAGGAATGAATATTAATAAATTAAAAAATTTTTAATATGTCATATGGTCTGAAAAAGCAAAAATTTCGATTTGGGGGCCTGTGAAAGAAAGAATTAAAAGAACATAAAAATGATCAAACCCCACATAATTTCTTTTAGTTTCTGTTAATGAGTTCCTGGGCATGCCTCAGAGATGACGAGCATCTGGAAATCCTGACGCTCTTAATGGCTGAGCTTCCAATGCCTGGCATTGTAGATGTGAGAAAATCATGGGCAAGTTCAGCATAAGGGGCATGTCTGTGAGCCAAGACTAAATTAGCTACATTTTTATACCTTTTTCTTCAGCTATGTACATCCTGATGTTGACCCTTGATACCCACCTTTATTATTCTAACTGCCAAGTCATTATGCACTTAACCTAGAATAACAGACACTTGAGGAGGGAAGAGTCACTAATGCTGAAAGAGACCTTTGAATGTCTAGTCTTTACATATTAAAGAATTTTCAGATTTAATATCACTGGAATTTTAAAGTTTCTTGGATACCCTTTCAAGAAGAGAAACGTTTTAAGTTTCATTTGTTTTAATATGTCACTTCAGCCTTTTTCCTGCAATATTTTCCTGCTCCAGCATTTTAACATACCCTTACAGGTATTGTCCTTCAATTTAAAACCTTCTCAGGGATATTCAACCTTTTTAAGACTCTCAATACTTTTAACAGAGTTTGTCATGTCAGATTTAGAGAAAAACAGCCTTGTCATCCTTATGGAGAGTTCTACCAAATCAGAGTACAATGTCTGACTTTAAAATGAAAATGGTTTTCGTTTATATTTTACATTATGACCTTCATACTATATTCGGTTACATTTAGGAGAGTCATCTAAAATATTTAGTCACCCATGTGGTCTTGGCAAGTAACCTAACCTCAATTCCAAGTCTCTAACTGAGAAAGTCTAAATTCAGTTTCTTCTTTCATTAAAGTGGACAAAAATAATAGTGTTTACCTCATATGATTGTTGTGACGATAAGACGAACAAATACATGAAAGCATTTAGCACAATGCCTGACACAGGGTAGTATTTAATGCATGGTACCTCATAGTTCTTACCATGGTGACTGCGACTTAATCCAATAGACTGAAGCAGTAAAAGCAATGAGGCGATACGACTCTAAAATGCAAATACTCCTTCTGAGCACTTTTGTTAAAAACTAAACTTTTTAACAGCAATTCTCAAAGTGCTCAAGTAGTACTGTCTGGAATTTGAGGGTGTGAGGGTGGATTTACCTTACTGTGACATGTTCTTCTAGCAGTGGTTCCCAGACTTTTTGAATTAATGGACACCAGAATTTGAGATTTTGGAGACTGACATAGCAAGAGAGAATTTAAAAACTACCTCCTACTATTATGCCACTGAAAAAAGAGGGTAGGATTTAACACCCTCAACACTTTGCCATATATTAGCCACTCTCAGATACATAGAACAATGATGGTAGATACAGGAGCAAAATTCTTTCTGATAGATGAACACATTGTGTTTATTTTATATATCTAAACCTCTGGATCCACAGCTTGGAGGGTACCCACATTTGTTCTCCTGTAATGCTTGGAGTACTGCTAGGCATAGCCATAGGTATTACCAATATTAGTTCAAAAGATACAATAACTAGAACAGAGAGCCACAAGTTCAATCATAGTCTTTCTAAAATGGATTTCCCACTGAATCTCTGCAGCATCACAGTACTTTCTGATCACAGTAGTATCACAGTACTAGTACTACACAGTAGTATTATCCTAGTAGTAGCATCATAGTAGTATCCCTTGGCATAGAGAAAAGATTTAAAAAATCTTCTGCAGAGACTTTGAGAAGCAGACTGAAACGGGTACTGACTAAGACTTCTTCATCACTTATTATCCTTGATTCCTCATTCCATTTATAGTTTAATTTCTGATTTTTCATTCTCATCCTATCTAGCCTAATGACTACTTACTTCAGGAAAATGACAAAACCAACACTGACTTTTAAAAAAATTGATTGTAGAATAAAATATAAGCTCAAAGAATAATAGTACAACGTTCACCCCTATTTTGGTAAATCCAGCAGCCCAGGCTAATAATCCCATTACCATTTTCATTTCCTTAGGTTGATTCTCACTAGAATTTTAACTTGATATCCTCAATTAATATATAATAAACTAAAATTGAATATTTAAAGCATTCTTTATTCTCTTTAATCTGTGACATAATAGGTAAACATATCCATTATTAGGTTCTAAAGTCTCAGATTTTAGGCAAAAGTGTTATAACATAGGGTAGTCAGAAAATGCTTATGATAGTAGGAAGAAGCTATAAGTGAGTCTACACATGAGAGACATGGTAAAATTTTAAATACATACTACATTATTTTACATTTGACAAGATGTATAAAAGGCTACTGAAATTTTCAGATAGATTAAACAATTATTTTAGCCATTAACAAGAATAACTAGCTCACAAATGTTTAATCAATACAGAATTGCATGGGGTTCTCAAAGCAAGTAGAGAAGCAAGCAAATGATCATCATGATTTGTATTGATGATATGATTAAACATAATATTATGGACTTTGAAAATAGATTTTATGTAAAATGGATGCATGAATGGATAATGTAAACAACTGTTAATACCATTTAGAGTAATAAATGAATAAGGCTTTTCCTTTTATGGGAAAATTATAGTAGCCCTTTGCAACTAAGTATGTGATTAAGGTTCTCTCCTTTGGTTAGGTTATGTAAGGGTCCCTTGGCTCTGATAGGTACTCCTTCAATTTCCTACCATCACATTCACAATCTCCTCTTTTTTCATAAAGAAGCAGATTTCCCTACTTTCCTGAGATTTCCAACTTCCTCTTCACCAATCGCTTCTCATCAGCCTTTAAATGTAATCAGGTGTTTGCCATCTTAAATATTCCTTCTATCTTCCTCATATCCCCTTCCAGATTCTACCATAATTCTCTTTCCTTTTAAAAGGAAACTCCTTTCCTGAGTTTTTTTTAAAGTTTCTCTATTTCTTAATGTAGGTTCCTATGGATTCTGCCCCTTCAGTTAAGTAAATTACTTTTGCCAAGACCACCAATAACCTTTTTGTCGTTAAAGCCAAGGAGCCTTTACTCACCTTGCTTGATATTTTTTGCACCATGTGATACTGTTGACCCCTCCCTCCTTTAAACATTTTTTCTACTTGATTTCTAAGGTGCCACTTTTCCTTGTTTTTCCTTCTACAGTTTTTTAGTGGTCATTGGAGTTGAAAGTGCATCTATTCTATTCCAACTGATTAGTCAAGGCCAATCATACAATTCCATTCATCTTGCTAGGGGTGAGAAGTCCTTAGCTATTTTGGATCAATGAGATGTAAAAAGAGGCTTGTGGGGGGATTTAGGGAAGACAGGTTTTGCTTGTAAGAGACAGCTATGGGAAACTTGGTTCTCTCTCCTGATGGATTGGAAGGAGGAAGCTTGTTATCTTCAATTGCCATAGGTAGCCATCTGATAATTATGAAAGGAACCAATTTTAGGATAAAGGCAACAATATGAATGGAAGAATGGACAGGGAAAAAAAAACCTAAATATTTAAAATTATCTAACTGAAGACTAATCTGAGCCTTACCCTAGATCTTGTCTACTTCTTATGTTAGCTAAATATTTTAGTGTTCAAGGCTTGAATTTTCTATAACTTGTGGTAGAAAGAAACTTATTGACAAAATCGTTGGTCATTCCTTCTCTGTTCTTGTTTCTAAGGACATGCCTTAAATGTTGGTGTTCTGTGGAGTTCTATGTCGTCTATCTGTCTCACTCACGACTCAATTATGACTTATGTTTTAATGATTGCTAAATTTATATCGCCAACTAAGATTTCTCTCCTGAACTTCAGGAAAATATAGCTAAATATCCAGAAAAAATTTCCACTCAGATTTCCTAAAGATACCTCAAATCTACATCTTAAAATTTAAACTTCCCTCCCCTCCTCCACTTACACCTATTACTCTTTTGCTTTCCCATCTCAGTGAATGGCACATCATGACTCATACAAATTAGAAACCTGGGGATTAGTCTTGGAGCTCTTAGCTGTCTCTTAGGCCCTATGTCCAGTCAATCACAAGATCACGTTGGTTCTACCTTTTAAGAATATATTGGATCTTTGCATTTTCTCTCTACCACCCGTTGCTTCCATCTACTCTCCCTTGGATTACAAGAGAAGCTTTGTAACTCATTCCGTGGCCTCTAGTTTTTCTGCTCCCCAATTCATTCTCTGAAAAGCTGTCAAAGTGCTCTTTAGATGAAAATTTAATGATGTCCCTCCCCTGTTTAAAACACTTCTTCCCATTTCTTTCAGGGTAAAGCCCAGCATAATCTGGTTTATGCTTATCCTCCTAGCTTTATTTTATGCCACCCTTCTCGCTTAACTTTCTTTAATTTCTTTACTAAACTGGTGTCCTCTCCAGGTGCTCTCCTAGCTATCTTCACAGGACTATATCTGCAGTGCTGGATATTGCTCAATAGGCAGATTAATAACGTGTATAACACCTGCAAATCAGAATATTAACAATTATTTTGGGTAAAATAATTTGATATTTAATATATCTTTTAAAAAAAGCACTGAAATATTTATCAAGGGAAAAATCACCACTTATGTTACAAAGAAAGTATGGGATTATGTAGTGTATATATTATGAAGCACAATTATAAAATGAATATTTATGAGCTTAAGAACTAGAGTGTAAGAATCACAATTCAGCTTAAGAAACAGAACAGTACTAAAACTAATAACAGCTTCCTCCCTGATTCTACCCCCAGCCTCTCCTTTAGAGATAACCATAATCCTAAATTTATGTTAACCATTCCCTTATAAAAAGTTTTCTCACTCATATACTTATGCTTAAATAATATATTTTTAGTTTTGCTTGTTTTAGAGATGTATAAATATGTAACTCTTGATGTGTGCCATCTTCTGAAACTTGTTTTTCACTCAAACTATGCTTCTAAAGTTTATAGACATTGTCCTGATTATAGCTAACAAATGTTCATTGCTGTAAAGTATTCCCTTGTGTGAATATTTTTTATCACGTTTCTTGTGATAGACATTTAGGCTTATCCAGTATTCTACTATTGTAAGTGTTGGTACCTTGAATGACATACACAAGAGTTCTTCTAGGATAATATCTTAGGAAGGCACTTATTGGAATGTTGGGTATATGCATATTCAGCTTTATAAGATAACTTGTTGCCAATGTGATTGTGCTTTATACTCCCACAAGAAGTATAGAGTTTACATTGCTCTTATACTTGCAAAGAACTTATATTTTCATACTTCTTAATTTTTGTTAGTCCAGTAGGTATAAAATAGCATTTTTTCTGTTTTTCCCGGATTGATAAAAAGATTCAGTTTTATTTTAATGTTAATTTACTCTCCTGATGCCCTTGTATTTTACCATACTTTTGGTACTGTGTTATATGTCTTTTCATAATGATTTGTAGGAGTTTTAAAAAATATATTCTGGAATATAAATCCCTTGTCCCTCATATATGTTGCAATTATCTTCTCTGTTATAGCTTTCTTTTTGCTCCCTTTATGGTGATTTAGCATGAAGTATTACAATTACCTACTTATCACTGAACTTACCTCACCAGACTAATAAGTCCTAGAGGTAAGACACCATACCATATCTTATTCATTTTTGTTCCCTAACATCTAGCAAGTACTCAACACATAGTAGTGCTGCTTAGCACATACAGTTGCTCACTAAGTGTCTGATGAATGAATGACAGGATGAATGAGTTGCTATGACTTTAGAAATGGTGAATCAATCTTTTGTGGTCAAATTTCATTTTATGCAAATTGGCTACACCATTCTGCTGAATCCAACAGAGTCAGAAAGTATACATTACACAATTTCCTGTAGCTGCACTTCAAAGGTGGGGGTCAGACACAAATAAGAGGTGACAGATCTTCAGAGAGGTGGCAGGATGTTGTTTATAAAAATTCATTACCAGCTCTGAGCATTTGGCAATGCTCACTTTTCATTCTTTTCAATGCACTTACAGTTAACCAGACTCCCTATTGTGGGATAGTATTTAGCCTAAATTTATCACAAAGTTAGAAATGATGTTAAGACGCAAGATATGGATTACATATTACAATGGATATGAAAGATTCATGGTTTGTGTCATTAATTTGAAATTGGTTACCTTTTTAGTAATGGTGTCCGGAGGTACATCCCGCCTCCCAAGAGGATAAGGATTCCACTGGCCACTAGGAGATACATCTTCTTGTCCATTGTCTAAAATGTTGCTTTGCTGGGACGGGGTCTATTGCAAAAATGGTATGGCATTCTTTAGTGATGTAATAGAAGTTTATCATAGTTTTCTGAAAAGAGTCCCTCATGATTATGGTAAAATTAATTTTGTTTAATCACAGAAAAACATATATCCTAAACTGGAGGTATTATTATACACTATTTACGTGGTAAGAATTGTAAATTAATAGCTTTTTGGAAGCAGTGAGAAATTCAATTAAAATAACCATCTTATAGTTATTTACTGAATTTTAAAGAGAAGTTTAAATTTACAGTACTAGAATAAAAATAATGAGGATAAAATTAACCAGTTGTTAAAAACTACAACATTTAAAAGTTGCTTCATTTGTCTCTTTAGTGTGATCTTACCATTTGGAATATAAACTGAAACCATATAATACATAGTATGTAACTTCCAATATTCCAAACCATAACCTAAAACAAATTTTATAAGGCTGTATTGATTCTGGGAGAATGTGTCTTGCACTAATCCAAAATGGTATTAACACTAGCATAGTGTGAGATTCGTGGCACTATGACATTATCTACAGATCACTTAGAGGAAAGATTAACACATCAAAAAATATTGTGCTGTTAGAATTTCAGTGTAAATAAGTCATAATTTTTTTAATTCCAAATTTATTTATATAGATCATTTATGCATTAAAGTTTACACTCTTCATATATATTTTATTTTTGGCTGATTTACTGCTTATTATTTTTAACAAATAATAATACTCCTGTCTTTATTGTTATTACTACTAGATATTTTGGGAGGCTTCTGTAGTCTGACCTGAGTAACAGAAAATAATCATACATCATCAGAAAGATGGCCTCCCGTGGAGGGATACAGTAATGGGATATTTTTCCTGTCAAAGCCGATTAACTTTTTCCATAGACTTTTTCCTCCTCTAAACTATGGGATATACAAGTACTGCTTGATTTCCTGGGGAATTCTTATGTGGTGAGATATTATACTCAATGTTTCCTATGCCATTTTCTCCACATGTTTTGGAGGATCCCTATGGATAAAGAAAGCCTGGTTAGAGAGTGTATGTGCAGCTCTTTGTGTGAAGAATGGTCCTCCAACCCTGGAATGAGGGAACTGGGCCATTCTTTTCATAACATGGCACAGATGGACTGCTTGCCAGGCTTCATCCAGTTATACAGAGTGCTCCTTCCTAATTGTTCTCCTTTAGAAAACAATTATATAACCACCCTATCTGCATTTTGGCTACATGCATTTTTAAAAAGCATTGCTTGGAACTATTAAAAAATAATATTTGTTATGACAAGATTAATTAAACAAAATTAGATGAAATTTTCCTGGGGTCTAGTGGATATGGTGAAAAGTAAGGAAATAATTCAATTTTCTTCTTTGACTTTGGCCGTGTGAATTCCTTTTTCATGAGCATATCAGAAAGTATGAAAAAAGAGAAAAAAGGTACTGAATTGAGGCTCCTGGGTTAGTTAGGAATGAATTTACATGTGTTTGTTTGAAAATCAAATAGAGGTAACATATTTAAAGTATATATTACTTGAAAATAACCAGATAGCTATTCAATGACATCTGTCTGATTTCAAGCATTAATTTTCTAGTCTTTACCTTTTAGAGATTAATGTTTGCATATGCCCACACACGGTTTTTCTAGCTATTAATATGATAAACCAAACTGTTAAAATTAAGCAGTTAAAATATAATTATGCAGGGCAGGCACTACTGGACAGTTTTCTTTTTGAATTTTTAGTACTCATGTCTTTTCTGGTTTGGTTTCTTTGCCAATGAAGTGGAATAATAAATATATTCAACTAGCTGGGTCTGTGGAACACAGATTTTTGAGAAGTGGTCAGAATTCAACACATATAATCTTTTTTTCCTCCATGTCATCTTCATTTCCATCTTTATTTCCTCCACTAAACTCCCTTCAGCTACTCAGACATGACTCCTAGTCACAGAGAGCAACTGAGAATTGCAAGATTCTTTTCAACGTAAAAGAAGGCTAAAACCCCTAGTCAAAATCCTAATATCATGATAATGAGATTCTTCATTAATTTAGCAATTAATCTCTCTCTTTTTAAAATTAGAATTAACAACCGCACCAATTCCTTTATGTTATAGGGCCCAAAGAGAACATAAACATGCAGACACGTGAAAAAATACTTTGACTAGACACCAAAATTAAAGGAATTTCCTGAAAGCAATTTCCTTTATTAATTTCAAGAATGCTCTGCCCTCTGTTTTTCTGAAGTGAGACACCCTAGGGGTGACAGGTTTGCAAAAAATATACCGTGAAAAGAGTTTATTAATGTTTGGGAAGGAGGAACCCAAAAGAGAATTATGTAGTGGGTTCACATTCTTTCTCAAAAGGAGTGAGTATAGCTATTTACAAAAAAATGTACTTCTGATAAACTACTCCTGAACTTTACATAAATGCAGTTACTTAGTTGTTAAAATTCTATGAAAAGTTACAAGGAGCAACTGTCACTATTGAATTTTATTATTTCAAGGGAAATAAGCAAATTGAGGTTCAATTATCTTTAGTACCACATTCTAGTTATTTTCTTTAGATACTTCATAAGATTAAGAATTAGTCTTTTCCTCACCACATATGACCAATTAAATATAAAATACATGGAAAATCATCACAATATACCATTTCTTCAGCTTCTAAATTCTGTAGATCCTTAATATTTCAAAATAAAAGAAAAACTCATCAATGTGATTTAGTGAAAAGTCAGAAATTATATTTGTTAAGAAATTCGGTAATGCTAGTAGAAGTTTTGCTGAACAGATGCTAATCCCAGAGAAGACTGTGGACATTTGTATATTTAACGTTTATGATTTTGACTACTGTGAATGATCACAAGCATCTATTGGAAGGAAGAAGTAATTTCTAATTTGCTGAGACATAAATGTACATGAATATGTGTCTCTATATATCTGTGTATGCATGAGCATGTATATGAGTGTATGCATGCAGGTATGCATATGTGTGCCCATATGTGAGGATATGTGTATGTGGAGGATTCACATATATGAGTAAATGAGCTTAGCTGATCCAGTAGCTTTGCTCTTGACTGTTAATTAATGGGTGCACTGAAAATTTGGGAAATTCACTTATGGCATTTAGTTGGAGGAATTATATGAGAGTGGTATTAGAATTTGGCACTGTTCAAAGGTCTTGGGATATATTCCTTAAGAACTCAAGGATCTATTTTGCTTAGTAATTGGCACATGGTTCACAGAGGGCATTACCACAGCTTCAAAAAAAAATGTGTGAAAACAACTTTCCCCAAAGTATTTTCAGTGAAATTATTTTTTTCTGCATATTTTTTGAAAAAAGTAGATTATAAAGACAAATATACACCAAGTTTGGATCTTAATTATTATGATTTCACAGGGTTCAATCTGAAGATGGTAATGTAATGTCCAGATGATTTTAAAGCTAGTATTTCATTATAATGGTGGGGAAGCATCTGTACAAGTACTAAGCTTATTTTGGTAATTTTAATCACTGCCTATGAGGATTTATGTGGATTTACAGGCTGAAGGCTTTTTTCATAATTAGAAAGATAAGTGAATCCTTCTTGAGCAATAGGTAGCCAATAATAAATGCAGCAAAATCAGTAGACACTACAGGCATAAGTAACTCCAAGGTGCTGCAGAAATATTACTCTGCTTTCAGCAAACAAAACAAAACAAAACAAAACAAAATTGGAATTAAGTAAGTAACCCTTGGAACTAGGGTGAACGAATGCATATCAGATATTGTTACTATTTGATCCTGAGTCACTTGCATAGGTCTATAAGAAAGGACATTAGAAATTTGAAAAGAATTTAGGTGCAAACATTGCTATCTAAACTCTAATTCAAAAGATGGTGGAATAAGTATCAACTAATAAAACAGATACTGAGGCCATCTTCTTCCAGGCAAAATTATATGAAAAGATCATTGAATACATATGTTTCCATAATTTCAACTTCCCTTCCTCTGAAATTGTAATTTATATTAGTGTCTGTTTCAATAAGCCAATAAGCAGTAGGTACTATGGTGTAATATTATGTTGGTAAAAGTTAAAAAAAAAAAAGAAAAAAATTATCAATTTCTCCAGTGTAGAAGAGACCACACTATTTATATTGGCAGTTGGACACCTGCAGATGGGGAGTTAGAAAAGGCCAGGGATTTCTTTCCCAGCCTTGCATATCTCTGGAGCAGGAGTATTATGGCTGATTAAGTTGTGATTTTCTTAAGTTCAAAACCTTTGGTCTTTTCCTGCTACCAAACATATTTCTTGGTGCTACTCACTGCTCAGGAAATGCAAGTGGATCTTAAAGAGGGCAAGGTAACTATTAGCATTTATTAAGCTCAGCTGAATAAAAGAGCACTGTATCTGTAGCACATAGGGGATGATTTGGGTCATGATATATTTTAGATTAGTTATTATGTTCTACTTGTGTATTCTTTTCTCCGTCCCATAAGATCTACTTTTCTGGATTATTGTGGAGATAATATAATTATGTATATGAAAGAGCTTTATCAACCATTATGAATTACAGTCTATGAAAATGTCCGATTTTATAAAAATTTGAGAAGACATCATCATATACAAGAAATAGCAGGGACTTGAGTGCTAAGCAGAGTCGGATTCAAATTCTACTACCATGCTAGGTGTTGGGGTTACAACAGTAAAACAGTGAAAATAAAGTTGAGTTCTTTTATGTAACACATGAGTCTCAGTTTCTTCTTCTATACAATGGTGAGAAATAATTCCATTCACGGTTTTTGTGAGGGTTGTGCAAAAAAAAAAAAAATTTAAAGTATCTCATGGTACTATGTACATAGTAGATTTCCAATAAATCCTAGTCTTTATTCTTCTCCTATCAAAATATTTATTTTTTCTACCATTAATCTGGATAATAAAAATGACAGTTTGAACTGACATTTTACAATATTATATTTCTCTTTGATAACATAAAATTTCAAGACATTAGCTAAGCTCAATCACAACAGAACACATCCAAAGAAGCACATTGAACCATCAATAACGTCATAGAAAGTTGTCATAAATGCTTTTTGGAGAGGCAGTGAATAAATGACAAATGAATGAATGAATGAATGAATAAGTAAATAAATAGAGAATACTAATAATTTATAATTTAGTAGCTGACTTATATGCCTTAGATGTTCTGGTTATAAATACTATTAAATTTTTTACTAAATTAGAGTAAGCATCAAAAGATGAAAATATTAAAGGAAATTAAATTTATTAAACTAATTTTGTGGTTTTCTTTATTTACATTCTGTTAATATCAAAACACCTTCTGTAAAATTACCATAGAAAATATAATTTAATATCTATAATACAGAAAGACTATATTTAGCTTGTAGTCCATGAAAAATGTACAGTACTTGACCTGGAATATAATAAATATGAAAAAAATAGAAATATTCAAAACACATAGCAAAATCTGGGAGAGTCTTTTCTTTTTATCCACATAAATATTCACTGTGTAAATACTTCAAGTTCAGAGTTCTTCAATCTTTATTCAAAAATAGTTATATCATTTAAGTAGTTTATTACAAATTTGTTTAAAAGAAAATTGAGAAAAAATTATTAGATATGTTTTGGTAGTCTAAAAAAAAAAAATCCAAACCGAAAAACAAATAATTTGCTCAGTCAGGACCTCAGGTAGTGCCCTTTTGTCAATTACCATAATGGAGGGAGGGGGAGGTAGGAATCACAAAAAGGTGCCCTCTCTGGGTACATAACTTGCAAGAAGACAATCTCAGTGTAACAGAGAAAATACAAAAATGTGCTCCTTTCTTCTAATTACAAGAGGTTAAGTCTTGCCAGCAGAGAGTGTGGGGAAAGGGTCTGGATTTCAGCCCATGAATGTTCCCTGGGGAGGGCACCACCTATACAAAAGTATGCTGCAACTCCATACCCAGTTCTTAACTGGTAATATGTGAAAACATTCATTTAGATTCCTTAGGACACTTCATTTATTCTTTCTAGGACACCCCAAAATCATTTACCACAGTATTTAACTAGAGATAGCCAGTGTTATCATTCAGGAATTTTATGAATAAAAAGATAGCTCCAGGATTTTCACAGGAGAATGAACAGTTTTTGTCAACTTTATCTACTGAAATATTTTTATTTTGATCTTACTCTATATTTTAGTACAATTCTCATGGCTAACAATCATTTAGAGGCTGTAATGATATCTTAAATAGCTGCTACTAATTTTTATTATCTTAAGTGGCAAGATGAAAGTGCTGTAATAGGTTTTTATGTATTTGTAAATCAAAGGAAAATAATTTTTGCCTATCTCCTCTCCTGGTGAGAAGGGTTCCAGGAAACTGAGCCTCAATCATAGGACCGGTTATCAACAGTTAGTGGAGAATCTGAAAGGCTGCACCTTAAGAAAGGTTGACTCTAAAGTTTGGCAGAAAAACCAAACACATTTTCAAATTAAGGAGCTATGCAGAAGAGATGTACCTGAGCCAAAGGCAAAAGGGCAGAGACTTAGATTGGAATCCATGAAAGGAAGTAGAGCATGGAGTAGTCTTGAAAGTGATTAAACATCCAGTAACCAAACCTGATAATGTTCCTGCAATAGCAGCAAGCTAGCAAAGTTGTCCAGATGCTTAAATGTCTACAGTTTACAGGGCTTAAACTCATCATTTGGGTCATAAAATGTTTTGGGGGCAATGGAGTAGTTGCCCTGTTTATTTCCATCCCTTGCTTTCTTTCTTCTCCCTTTTATTTATTTATTTTTTGGTGTGTATAATAAAGTATTGATGATAATTCGTTTTGAGATAGACTATTTCAATACTTGAATTACTATTTTTGGGGGGCCTGGATGGCAGCTTGTTTATTTATTTATTTATTTGTTTGTTTATATTGAAGTATACTTGATTTACAATATTGTGTTAGTGTCAGTTGTATGCAAAGTAATTCAGTTCTATATATATGTGTGTGTATATATATAATGAAATGTATATATAAATTTTTATATATATTCTTTTTCAGATTCTTTTCCATACTTTAATTATTCTTGGTTTGCAAGTTAAGGTAGTTTCCAAAAAGAATTCCTTTAGGTCATCTCTGTGCCCAACTGAGTAAGGTTGCAATGTCTCCAAATATAACTGCAATATTTCTGTTATAGATCATCTTAGAGCTATAGTAATAGTTAATGAATCGATTCTATAGGGTACCCCCCCAAAACATCAGGAAATTAATATAGCAACACAGAGGTACCTAATTTATATCTGGAGAATAATTTATACATTGAGAAACAGTGCTTCAAGTGTATTACCATTTTTCAGACACTGAATATATCTATATTATCCTATAGATTGATGAGAAAATAGAACTAAAAACTAAGCAAAATAAGGGGTTATCCATATGATATAATTTCAAGGGGTTCAAGCAATAGCTTCTTTCATACCAAGATCTCTCAAATCTGCTCACTGTATTTTGAAATTCTATGATTGTATTTTAAGGGTTTGATTTCTATTCAATTACCAAGCCCTCCAGGAAAGGTATCTATTTAAGTTGTGATAGCTCGTCTGTTCCTTAGCGCAAAGAAGTTTCAAGAACTTTTTGAACACTGGTTTTGTTAAGGCAGAAGATGAAAGCCCTGGGCATCTAAGAGGACATGAAGAACAGACTAGAGGCTCCAGTGAAAAGGGTCTCACTGATGGTCGTGTGCTGGAGCCGACTTGTACTAGCTCATGAGAGCTGACTATTCTCAGTCCCAATTCTGAGTTCATTGATGTCAAATTACTACTTTGAAATTGGCCAGAGAGGGAGTGCTTTATCACTGACATAGGTAAACACCATAAATCAGTCATTTTTCTCCCTGGAGAGAGTTACCTACACAATACTGGTCCTGTAACAGGAGACTGAGGACAAGGAAAATAATTTTCATAAGTTTTCAATTAAGTTAGCTTTTTTTTTCCCCCAAAGTGATCATGGGTGATAAAAAAGCTGTGAATTTAAATGTCTCTTTAATTTTATTACTCTCCTCAGAGTAGGAAGCAAACTATACAGAGTTAGGGGCTGTTATTAAGGCTAATTTGACAATAAAACATGAGTTTGTGGTCTTATAACACTCACTTTTCTGGGATGGGAGTTTGCTCCATATGTTCATTAATTTGATTAATAGAAGAGTGTTTGGAGGCTACCATCATTCTGTTATCCTTACTTTTGCATTGCTTTTTTTTTTGTAAAAACTTACTAGGTTAATGACTACATTAATAATATAGTCATAATGACATATTGTGTGAAAATGACTCATTAGTTTCCATCGAAAGGTAACTAAGAGTGCATTAGTCAATTTAAACAGGTAAAATGTGTATTCTCTGTTTTGCCTGAATAAAACAAGCAGAAACGGTCCTTTGACAATGGAAATGTTTCCTCTTACAGTATATTCTCTTTCAAATAAGCCTATATTTTCATTTAAAATCATGTGAGCTTTCCACTTTTCCATTAACCCAGGATGAGTAAAAAGTTGCTAGCTAAGCTACAAATTTGTTTCTCATGTTTTACTTCTGCGTAATATTTCCTACAAAAAAATGGGCTAAAGAAGTATTTAGAAGTGCCAAACACTTAATTTTCATTCTAATTTAGGACTCCATGTCTTTTCCAAAAGAATCAACTGAAATCCAATAATAATTTCTTTGTGTGTGTGTCTCTTTTTTTTTTTTTTTTTTTTTTTTTGCGGTATGCGGGCCTCTCACTGTTGTGGCCTCCCCCGTTGCGGAGCACAGGCTCCGGACGCGCAGGCTCCGGACGCGCAGGCTCCGGACGCGCAGGCTCAGCGGCCATGGCTCACGGGCCCAGCCGCTCCGCGGCATATGGGATCCTCCCAGACCGGGGCACGAACCCGCATCCCCTGCATCGGCAGGCGGACTCTCAACCACTTGTGCCACCAGGGAGGCCCTGTGTGTGTGTCTCTTTGTTTTGTTCTTTTATTTTTATTATTTCTTTCACTTCATGAGAATTAAAACTGTAGTTCACATCCATTCTCAATCTCAGCTCTTGTACTCAACCAGCATTTATTTAATCTTTTCTTCTGAGAATTCCTTACTTATAGCTAGTTCATTGGTACATTTAAGGCTTAGATTAATTGACCATAACTGTGTGGGTTTATTTCTCAGCTGTCTATTATGTTCCATTGATCTATGTGTCTGTTTTTATGCCAGTGCCATCCAGTAATAATTTCTAGTTCTGTTCTCAGAATGCATCAGCAAGAGAATAATAGGGTGGTCTCCAAAAAAGTAAAAAAAAAAAAAAAAAAAAAAAAAGGTATATATCAATACATACATATACACACACAAAAGAAAGAGAAGCAAAGAATAAAAGAAAATGAATAATAAGAAAAAATGAGTCTTAAAGCAACACAAAAAGCCATGTACCTGCTCAATCCAAAAAGTAAAGCTGTTAAGCAGGAACCTGATAATCAATCTAGCTATAAATATTCATTTAGCAGCTAAGAGTTTGGGCTCTACATTGTTTGCCCTTGTGCTTTTTGGACTCCTGAGAGTCTATAAGCAGGGCTACATGTACAGCCCAAACACATTACGTGAACAAACAACATTAATTGGCTTTGGTATGCTGACACATGTAGGGCAGTCCATACTTACTTTCTGAAGAGGTAGTTCTTGTAGATCAAATTTAGACTTAGTCTGCAAGTTTAAAGTCATGCTTCTGCCTGCATGCATTGCTGAAATACCTCCATAGGGCAGCATGCCAAGGTTAACTGTGCTGTGTTTGTAAGCAGCATTCTGAGTAGAGGAAATAATCATGTGACAGGATGTGAACACATGCTCAACAAACTGATTATTACATGAACATGTTTAAGTTTATAACATTTAACTTTAAGCAGGCAAACAGTAACTTTCCTTTTTAAACATGCACTTGATCAGACAGAAGCATACAGTAAACAGTGTTAGTTATGCACATAATGAGTACCATCCAAAACTACAGAAAAGACGAAAAACAAAGATAACATTCATTTTACATTTGGTGCTAACTCAAAGGCATAAAATCTATCTCTTATATATCATGACTGTAGTGACTTTGGACAAATGTTCATCAGTGGCGGTCTATTAATTCAAAAATTTCAAACAGCGAGGTCTTAATCAAATTTTGTCAGCTGCAAATCTCATGGTCTCTTTCACATTGTGAGATTAGCACATACAAATTAGCTTAGCTTATAATTCTGCCTTAAAACTAATACACTGAAAAGTTAAAGCCAAAATCATTTGCTTTTATTTCTCTGTCTATAGGCATAATTATGGCAACTCAGAAAAAAAGAGCTCATCAAAAAATCATACAATCTGACCAGTGGATGATTGAATTTGCTTATTAGTTTAGTTAAACCAGTCAACTTGTATGTGAATCCAAATATTCTAACTTTTTTGTTGTTTCTTAAAAATTACATTTTAAACTGGAAAAATTTCATAATGAAACTAAAGGAACTATGATTTGAACTATTAATGCTATTTATCTGATATACCTAAATACCTATAGAACATTCTAGTGATATTTGCATTGTAGCTACCCTTCAGTAGGTGCATCTAAAGTTATTCCAAGTGACTGATAAGTAGTTTGTTTTTTTCTGCAGAACTTCATTTAAAAATTAAAACATTTTGTATACCCTGTCATCAAATAGTTTCCATCAGTAAAATCTCTACTTTCCACCTATCATGGACATGTAATAATTGACAGCATTTGGCCCTTTTAAGTAATTCTTTTAATTTGGAAAAAAAAATCTACAGAAGTTAACTTAGTATACTTTTAAAAACTGAATATTATTGAACATTAACAGCAGGCAGCTATTCTATTCTGAGGGCATTATTTGCAAAGAAATGATTTTTAGCACCAGAATTCCATCAACTGAAAGACTATTATACTCCTGATGGTGTGCTGTCTACTAATCATATTTGTTATGGATCCCTGATTATTTCATCCAGAGATTTTTTTTTCATTGTTACCATGCCAAAACTGAAAAGGACACTGAACATTTCAATCTAGCACTTGAATGATTCCTTAAGGGTTAAAATGACTCCAGTCTAGTGCTCTCTCAGCTCCTATGGAAGAGTAGCAGTCTTAGACATATGGGTTCATGTTTTCATTTATCTCAGTCAAATGGGGCTATATAGTGGAAGCATGAGCCTTGAGATAAAACCAAAGAAGAAAACAAGCATCTTTAATCTAGAGTAGTACTTGGAGCTGCCTCTCCAAGGTCAACACCGAGCAAGATCTTTAACCAACATTACGTAGAACACTTAAGCTTATCCAATGTCCAGGCTTCTAGGCAGTTCTCTTTTATAAGGAATGGACAAAGATTTTGTAGTTTCTAGTGTAATTATTTGATTTCCAGGGTTCAAATCGCTCAACTAAATTTCACTGGAAGAAGCACACTGTGTCTGGGGCAATCTGACTTTGGGCAGAATGTTAAGAACAACAGTACAGAACTATTTTACATAACAACTCTGTGTTCTAGCACCCTGAATTTATCTTGCTTTAAGTTTTAAGAAAGATACAGCCTGAATAGCTCAGTAACTCAATTTAGAGAGGGAAAGAAAAGTTACTTGGAGAAAAGAGGAAGACCTTTCAAGATTTGATAGCTTGAAGCAATATTCTAAGGTAATTTAATTTCATGGAATTAAATGAGAAGCTATTGAATATACATTGAAATTGCTCTGAAAAATGAAAGACAGACTGAGGGAATTATAAAGACGGAGGATATGTGAAGACTAATTAAAAAGGGAGGTATTGTCACAGTAATGGAAAAATACATACAAATTTACTTTTAGTTATCTGGATCTGGGACAGGCAGGGCCTCCAGACTTCTGCTGATCCAAATCCCCCTTCCCCAGTCCTATTTTCCTCCCTCCAAATTCCTGCTCCAACTAGAGGAGTCACCTACTTTTCAGTAGCTCTGATCAAAGGAAAGGAACCATTTATTTGGGAAACCAGTAAATAAATGATGGTACCAAGTGCTTAAAATTTTGTCTTTTCTTTTTCATGCTTTGTTTTCACTCACTCCTCTGTTGCCTCAAATTACTAGTCATTGTATATATGCTCCAAAAAGCTTCTTATAACCTTTCTTGGCTAGTTCATCTTACCCTGTTACGTATGGTCGTGTCTACACGAGGCCAGAGTTCCCAAACTGTACTGTTTTATTTGGCCCCAAATATTTTCGCCCTCCAAGTTATCTGTCTACATGGAGGGTATAACTTGAGGTAAGGCATGGTGACAACCGACCAGGTGTCTCCCACTGACAGCCAGTCATGAGGCTTTGATGAGGCTCCCTTCAATGGGACTGAGCACACCTATTTGAAACAGACATTCTGATGAAATACTTTGCAAGTCAGAACCAGTTTCCACATTGAGAAACTAATACCCACACCCACACTTATTAGTTCACTCTTTCCCTATAAATAATTGTTTTCTTGTCATGTAGACACGACCTACAAACAATATAATTATTTTAAAAGAGTACACCTGAAAACATAAAATTCAGCATTAAGAAAATATATAATAAATGCAGTGACCTGTGTTTTTAGCAGGACACCAAATAAAATAAAACTATTGAGTGAAACATTCTAATGGTATATTATTACCCAGATCCCCAATTTACACTGAGCATTTAAATCTAGAAAGTGAGAACAAAAGGCCCTATTTTCACAAAAAGGACTTTTAAGATTCTAAGGTCAATGCAGAGTACACAAAGCCCTCTACACCAAAGCCGCAAAGTATCAATACACTCAATGGTGATGGTCAATTGATCATAGTTCTAGAAAATGCAGACTTCTCTTGAGAGATACAAACAACAACAAAAAGTAATTCTAGGCCTTATACAAGTTTTTTTTTTTTCTCTCCTCAATTGCTATGCATTTCATGATTTGTTGTGATTCAATTTTTAGCTGCATTGGGATTAATGTCCCCCCCCTTTTTTGCTGCAATATACACACTAACTTGTACGTTTGTATTCTTTATAAAGACATCATCTATTTTTGTTGTCTGTAGTATGATTTGAATTTAACCATTTCTTTCTATATGAAAAACAACATTCTAAATGGCAGGATTTCATTGAGTAAAATAATGTGTATGAGGGCATTCAATCTCTGCTTATTTTATTTTTCTGTTTCTTGCTGAGAAGATTATTGCTCATTAGAAGTAATAACTTTAGTAGTCCCATAGCAGTAACTATATGCAAATTGTATAAACAAATTAGGTCTGATTTTAATATAAGTGAGTCTGTGCAGAAAGGGGTAGAATACTCACTTTTTATAGATTCAATAAAAATCATACTCTTTAGGTCACTAGAGAACAGTTTTGTGTCCTAGGAGATGCATTTTGCCTTAATGGCTAGAAAGCAATTGAAGCACTATCCCATATAACAGAGTCAAATTCTTTCTTACTAACCATATTTAGGATAGTTTTGATAAATAATTCACCTGTACATTATGAACTCTCAAAGAGCATCAAACAGTATCCATGAAAAACTATTATGATCAATTTCCCCACAATATAAAGATAAATAAAATGCTGATCATCTATTCATTCATGTAGTTCATGCTTCACTACATGTGCTTAGAAATGCCAATAAAGTAAAACTAAAGGCAGGAGGGATATTCTTACAGAGAAATGCCAAACATACCCTGTCTAACCTTCTAGCTTCTATATGTCTAAGCAGCTGTTGTCTCCAGTCTGCAGGCATTTTACCACAGCTCTCCTCTCCCTTCACAGGAGTAGGCCTCGTCTTTATATCACTGTTATCTGATGGCTTGTCACCATAGTTACCCAAGTTATAGTCAGATGGTATTTTTTCCAAAAGAGCTGCCATAGTAGGCCTAGCTGAAACTGGCCTGGTTTGGGAGGCACCATAACTCTCTGTACTGTAGCTTCTTGCAGACAATGGCCTCCTTTGGGTAAGGTTTTTAACTGGAAAACTTCCCGCCTGAGCTTTCACTTCTTGATATGAAGGGTGTTCATCTTCATACCTGCCATTCCTTTTCAGGAACTGGGACTCAGTCACTGAAACGCTGCTTTGGCGATCCAGACCTCCCCTATATGGAGGTCTGCCGTACCTATCATTCGGAGGCAGCTCATGAGGTTCACTGACCCTTCTAAACATGGCCATTTCTGTGGAACTTGCCAGGGAGTCAGCTCTTCTCAAGAAGCCTGCCCTGGCACCTTGGCTTGCAAACTGGGCATTTACTACAACATCCTCATTAACAGATGGCTGAGAAAATGAAAATATTTGCTCCATCGGTGGGTATCCTCTGTAAGCTCTAGGACTAACCAAATCCTTGGTGATGTTTTTGCCCGGCTGTTGCACGTACTCAGAATTGTGTTGAAATGGGGGTGGTATCCTCTTTTCAGCTTTAACTTCCACTGCTCCTTGGGGATTGAAGCTTTGGTCAAATTGATAGACTTTTTTTGTCATGGAAGCTTTTTGTTGTTGTGGCCCTTTATTACTTCCATAAGTGAGCATCTCGTCATCCAGCATCGGGACTGACTGGCTTCGAGACATACTGGACATACCATGCTCTGGTCCTAACATTTTGTCAGGTCGTTCGTGACTTCCTAAGTGATCACTCCCAGAAGCATAGTTTTCTAATGGTATATTATAAACCTTGTATGTGCCAATGTCAATCTCATCGATACTCTGTGACTTCTTGAATTTATTGGACTTGATGTCTTTCATTAGTGGGGAAAGCCTCTCTGTGCTTTTGCTAATTGATATAACACCTTTAGAAGATTCTGGGCGGCAGTGGATTTGAGAAAAGACATTACTGAGACTCCTGTTGGGATTAGAATCATGATACTCCCATGGTACTCCTGGAGAAAAAGGACTAGGTATTTCAGCAGATTCTTTTATATGTTCTTTCCTTTCAGGCAATGGGCTGGTGGTAGGGGTTGTCTCTAATTTGGAAGGGAAAGCAGTCCTGTCTTCAAAAGGACTAGGGGTTCTGGTCCAATTCTGCCAAGGATTGGAAGGAGGCACTTCTGTTTCTGGTGTGTGTCTGTGTGTAGACTGCTCAAGTTCCAGGGGAACACCAACAATCCTATCCTGCCTAATCAAAGGCCTGCGTCCATGAGAAGATGTGCTTCTAGATTTTGAACTCAGGAGAGGATTATTGTTGGCATTCTCGCCTGTGGTTTCCTCTGCAACAAACCCGGTGTTATCATAATGTGAGCCATCAGTCCAGTTGTCAGTGAAAGTGTCACTCAATGGCAGCCGGTCAGGACGCTGTGGTAGATTCCCTGGGGGGACAGCCTCCCGCTGGCTGAGCAATGGCTTTGCATCAAGAGGCTGTGGGAAAGATTGTGCAATCCTGTGAACACAATGGGAAGAAGGAACATGAAAATGAGGCAGATCTGGGTCTTTGCCAGAAAGAACAAGCAGGCAAGAATACCACCATCCTTTGTTCAGCTGATCATTCATCCACACCTCAATTATGATTGATGATAGCATTATTATTCCATGTCCAAAAAAAGTCACCCCTTTACCCTGCTCTAACTTTTATTTCTTCTCAGTTATCATTACCTTCTAATATACACAGTTTACTTACCTACTATATGTCTTGTGTCCTCTGCTAGAATGTAAACTCATGAGGGCAGAGGTTTATTTCTCTTCAGGCCTAGCATAGTGCTTGGCACATAGTAGGTACTAAGTACATATTTGTTGAATGAATGAATGAATAAATGAGTGAATGAAAGAAATATAGATATTTTTAGTAATGGTCCTGAAACATGTCTGATAATTAGAGCTACCTGATTCCTGGTCCCCATCGCTGGAATTTCTGATTCAGTACATTTCCAAACTATTAGTTGAGAGTACATTTCTTATCAATGCTTCTTATATCTAATGAACCCAAGTTGTCTTCAAATAACATATTTGAGGGCCAGGTATTGGAAGACATTAAACCCATTGTATAGTGTATGCATTCACATATCTTTTTCTAGAATGTAAATTAAATTAAATTAAATTAAATTATGAGTTCTGGTCATTGGCATGTTTATTCTGGTGACCACAGTGTCTCTACAAGATGCTCACTTTTCTAAGTTTATTCTAGACCGTTTGCACACTAATGATATTGAATTATATATCTTTTATTAAAGACTTTTAAGTGCTTTTGCTAATTGAAAAAAAGTTCATTTAGAAGGCATCTTCCAAAAGTACCTAAATCAGTCTCAGCTTATATAACAAATAATAAATCTACAAACTGAAAGAGTTAAGATTTTTATCATGGGCATCAGTGAGTAGAAATAGTTATCCATCAATTACCAAAGAATATATTGTTAACAGTATTGACATTATCAGTAAATTTAAGTGAAAGTCATTGACTACCTATATCATATGACAATTTTTATTTGCTATTTGTACTGTGAAACATAACAACCTGTTACAAAACAAGGGAATCAGCGCTGGGTAAATGCTACTTCACTGAGTCACTTTATTGACCTCCGTGGCTTTTGATTTTAATATATCTGTAAAATGGAAGTAATATAGAGTAAGAGCCATTTTGGAAGGATTAAATACTTTTACTTATATTCTAACTTTTCCAGGTGGTGATAAAATGATGATGATGAAGATGCTGATGAAAAATTTATTGAATGTTTACTCTGTACTTGGCACATTAGTGCTTTCCATGAATCTTTCTTTAATTCATAACACCATTTTGGATGGTGAATGCCCAAATGTGTCACTATTATGTACTGAGGCAAACACAATTTTTGATTTTCGATTAAAAATTTTTTTGGTTCTATCATCTCAACCTGTTAATGTACTACCCTCACTCCCGTAAACAATGGTTTTGCTGTGTAAAATGGATTTATCCACTCTTGGAAATCCCAGGGGGACTACATTTGCTTACCTTCCCCTCTGTCTTCTATGCCACTCATGTGCTGAATACAATCCCCAAATTAAGAAGATTCCATTTTTTAAAAATGTTGCTAAAAGTAAGCATTTGGGGACAGAAAAGAGGGAATTCTAAACACACCTGTTACCCCACAAAGAATTATGTACTGCCTCTTTAGCTGTTGTCTGCAAGGACCCCACTTTAACCCGGGTGTTAGAGGATCCTGAGGAAGCCTGGGAAGGCGAGTAGTCTGAGTAAGTGCCTGAGGAAACACTGTTATTCAGACAGTGAGTTTTGTCAACTTCAGACTCATCGGTTGATTCTGAAATGTAAATGGGAAAATATTATAATGCTGTGAACATTGACAAGTATAAACACAGAAAGGCAAGTATGAAAAACAGCATACCAATGAATGTTAGAGATACATATTTATAAAATATTTCTATAGACTATGGTATATCATAATTTACAACTGGTGATTCATCATGCACATGCATTTGTGGCATATTTTCCACATCAGGTTCACAATGTTACCTTTTTTGTCCTTCCCTAGCAGAACAAGTTTGGGTGGGTACAGAGGGGTCTCAGCTAATGAAGGGTGAAGTTCCCCAATCCTCATTTCATTAGCTGGATGAACAAAAGAATCCTGAGAGATATAATAATACAGGAAAAGGAAAGTAAACATTTAAACATTGGTTAACCAAGATGGCAATATCTTTATTTGGCTTAGATACAAGATGGGACTCCAGAATTTAATTCACCATGGTGTACTAGGAGGAGTGAATCATATGTATCTCTGAGGTAAGCACTAAAATGTTTTTTGTTTTTCTAATTTAAATGAGTACATTTATTTAGCAGACATTTTTTGAAAGCTGTTTATATGCCTGGCACTGTGCAAAGAACTGTGGTGTTTCCAAAGAAAGACAAAATGTCACCAATGTCCTGTGGGAGTTTACAGTCTAGTTAGGGAGATAGATGTAACTCATAAAACACGACTGAATTATAATAAGTCATATATAAGTAATACAATACGTAATCTATAACATATAAACATGTAAGAGTTCTAAGGGATGAACTCTTTTAAGAGTTCTAAGAGGGATACATTGCTGACCAACTAGTTTTTTTTTTTTCAAATATTAACAAAGTTAATGCACAATTGGGCCCTATAAATACAGCTTTTACTGCCAATCTCCCTCTTAATTCCTACTGTTACCCAAGTGATCTTCTCAGTTTCTTTAGTTTTACCATGCGTTCTTCCTAAGGTTTCTAGTTTTCTCATGATCAATCTAGCCTGCTAAATCTTCAATCTACATCCTTTCACTCAGTATAATGAGCAACACTGGTATAAGAATATAACTTTATGACAAATAAATGTATTTTAAAAAACCGATGAATTTTAAACTTCTGTAATTCAAATTATCATTCCCGGTTAACCAGGTAGTGGGAGGACATTAGGAAAAGCAACATTCTCACTTCCTTCTAGATATAAAAATGGCTTGTTTATGCTCAGGAGTAAGTAGTGATATAAATTTATGCACAGCAGTTATCTTTCTGTCTTTTCCCCTTAAACTCAATTTGAATTCAAAGAAGAATTTTCAGTTTTTTTCGTTCATTAGTACTTGTTTGTTTGAACATTAAGGTAATACATTTAGAAGTATTTTGTTAAATTGGAGAAAGAATACACTTGAGGACAAAATATAATAATGCAATGGTTCCTGCCTTATAACTAATTGGTTGGTAATATCAGAAAGAAACTCTTACTATACATTTTGTCTACCCCCGCCTGCTACCGCAAACATGGGTATATCTGACACTTAAAAAAAATAATATTTCAGTGGGAGAAGATTGGAAGATCATCTAGTCCAATCCTTTCATTTCTTAAAGGTGGATTCTGAGACTCAGTGAGGCCCAGGCTTACATAGGTAAGTAGACAAAGATCCTGCATGCAGGTAGGATTCCTTTGGGCTCTAGTCCTATGATTATCCCTTACATTGCTGCCTCCTGGTTAGCTCAGCTTGAACATATTAGAGACTTAAAATGCAGTATTGTATATATTTGAAGAGGAACGGAAAAGAGAATGGGATTGATGGAAATTCTGGAGATGAATAGGAAAATCTGTGTTTTCATGGATTTTGAAAATTATTTCAAAAGTCTAGCATAAGAAACTTTGGATAAAGTTTTGAGTTGAGAGAATAGAGTAAAAGCCTTCACACATCTTTAGAGACATTTATTAAGTAGAAGCAGATGCAAGTTTGAGAAATGGTACTATGAAAGGCATAAAGTATGTTAAGACTTTCAAAAATTTTTCAGTTAAAGTCGCATATTTCTGTTTTATGACTGCTTTATCACTTATTAATCAGGTTGCCTCGAGCAAGTCACTGTAACTCTCTGGATCTTATTCAATTTATCAATAAAATGGGGGTAATAGATAATAAGAATTAGTGCAAATTTCTGTCTAATACTAACATTCTATAAATATCATATAACTTATTTGTTGAAATAATATTTTAAAAAGGAAATATTCTTATGACATTTTATTATAGAAGTAAAAGCATTTTGTTTTAGTCAAAAACAAATAAACAAAATAGTTGTATAAGCACAGAAATGTAATAGTTAAGGGTTTCCAATACTTTTTTTTCCCCTTATGCCTTACACATTCGGTACTCAAGTTATCTTTTATGTATAGATCAAACATTTACACTTGTATCTCACAATTGTGACTGGAGCTCTGCATGGCAGCTATAGTTTGACTTAAATTCTAGTCTCTGACCCTGCTCAAGAATTTCTATTTTGAATTAAAAAAGAGCCCTCATGACTGGGAAGAATGATATCAGCTAATCATGAACTTGCATCTCTTCTCTAGAATTCTGTGGCCCTCCACCTAGGTAGAGGACTACTACTGAAACAAGAGTAATGGATTTACACTGACCCAGTTAGACTCTCTTATCTTTATGAGCAAAATAATGATGATGATGATGGTGGTCATCAGTTAAGAAGAATCTATTACCTGTCTACTATTGTGTTACTATGCTAAACACTTTATTTTATCCCTGTTGATTATTTAAACGATAATCTTATTTTTATTGTTATTTATTATTTTAAGTTGTTTATTATTATCATCTTTGTTTTACAAGTAAAGAAATGGAAGCTCAGAGAGGTAAGCTAATACTTCCAAGTCACAAGCTTAATAGGTGGTAGAGCTGGGATTTGAACTGGAATCTGTTCTTCTTGGAGGTCTTCTATTGGATACTGTATATGCTATATTGTCTATCCTAAGAAAAGCTCACTTCTCAAATGGGCTTCACATAACAAAGTTAACTATCCAACAAAGGAAATTAATAATTGGCTTTGCCTCTATAAAATCTTATATAAATAGCTGGAAGAATCAAGTTCATGTTGGAAAAGTGGGTGAAACTTTTGGGACTACTATGGGTGAAGACAGTGGAAGTTACCAGTAGGGAATCAAATTTAGTGGAATTCCCATTATAAGTAAATTGAGCCATAATTTTTTCTGGTGAGGGGACAGAGATTGAGGGGAAAGAAAAGTAAAATCTTTTTTTTTTTTTTAACCCCGTTGCCCTTCCACTGGTCAAACTAAATCTTGGCTGATACTGCTGTAGTGAAAGGGAGCCTAAAGCCTAAGGTAGAAGTCAAAGGGGGAAAAAAAGCTTATGCCTGAGCTTTCGAGTCAAAATAAATAAAGGCATTAATAAAAGCATTTAAGGAAACTTTCAAGGGTAATTGACTATTCTCTTTTTCCTGGAGAAAGATGTGATTCCTCTACAGAGAGAAATTGGACTGAGTCTCCTAAGAAATGGAAAAGTGCCTTCCTTTATGAAAGTGGTTAATGCAAGCTAGTGACTCACAGAAGTATTAAAGGAGAATGTGGCAGGGTCTCCCTCTCTTGTGGATGGGAAAGGAATGGTCATTTACTGCAGCTTTCCTCTGTACCATGAACTGTGCTCAGAACTGTTATAAATATTTGTTTTCATCTGATTTCATCTCCACCAAAACTCTGAAAGACTGTTACTATTATCTGTATTTTTAAAGATAAAAAACCAAGGCTCAGAAAGTTTTCAGTGACTTGTCAAGGTCATACAATTGGTAACAAGGTGGAGTCAAACTTTTAATTCATGTCTTCTAGACTTAAGTCCTTTCCCCTGTTCTGAAAACTGTGCTCTTGAGGCACTCACAGTGCTGTTGCTAATTCACAGGGACACATGGGTTATTTTAAATATTTGAGGGGAAAAAAACAATACTTGACATCAGTCAGATTCTGTAAGAACTGCTACCTTGAGGTAGCTCTCAGTTTCAACATTAGATTGCACACTTCTTTTGATTAATAGTCTTTGTGAATCTGGGTTTTTGGTGGTTGCTGTGATAAAAAATAATCAAGTGCCACTCGAAAATCAATGTGAAACAGAAATTAGAGTTGTAGTACCCAATATGATTCCAAGGTTTGAGAAGGTAGGTGGTGTCCAACAGGTGCACACATTCCATGAGTAAGTAGTTTTGGTTATTTAAGAATGAACTAAAACTATTATTTTCTCTTTCAATTTATGTGTATTGTTTTTTCAAATAACCACTAAGTGGGGCATAAATATTTACTAAGTTCTTCAGACCTAACAATAATAATTGGAACTGTTAGGTATTTCTTGGCTATCACTGTATATTAACCCCTGATACTTTTGAGCCTTTGAAATTTTGATTTTCAGTCTCATAGGCTTTGGTTTTTACATATAAACAAAATCTGGCTCCTTAAAAACTGTTTCTAAGTCACCCAGTCTATGGTTTTCTGTTATAGCCATCCAAATGGACTAAGATACTGGGGGAAAAACAAATGTAATCTCCACAAGGCATATATGAAGGAAAATGGGGGCAAAGGAGAACCTTCATATATCCCTGACCTCCTTGTTCTCATGGCTCTCTTGGCCATATTCTCTATGTTAAAACTCTTGGCATAGGGTTGCAAATAGAAAGTGATCAATAAATGATATATCTTTCCTTTTCCCTCTTTCTCTGGTGCATTTGTAACCTATTTACCTTGCTTCTTCTTTCTGTTTTCTGCTTTTGCTTCTGCCTACCTCTGTTTGTTTTTTCTTGGTTTTCCATATTTAACAACATGGATAAATATGTCATATAGTGTGTGACACCCTCTTCCACCTTCTTGGTAGTATGATCTAAATAATGATAACCCAAAAATGGCAGGCACAGGTAAAACATATAATAAAAATGCATAGTATACACTGATCAGCTAGACACTTGGTTATTTGTATTTATTATATCTGGGAGTAGAATAGAATTAGGACCCCTTAATTTGGATGCAGTAATGAGAAGGGAGGATGATACAGAAAAGGACATCTCCTAGCCCTAGGATGGCTAAAAGTTGGGGACAGAAGATCTAAAATCTCAATTTTAGAAAAAATATTGATATTATCAGTGAAATTTCTATTCAAGAGGAAAAGGCTAGTAGATGAAGAAAACTAAGAAAGTGGGGTGAATCATAGAAATAAATATAAAGCTGAAAGTTGAGCTTCAGTGATATTTAGCTTGGCTACTTTAGCAAATTAAGAAGATTAGATAGGCAATACAAAGTCACTATAGTGGTTTTTTTTTAAGGAGGACAAGATTAGATATATGTTTTAAAAGGATCATTAGCAAGGCAATGAGGGGGCTTGGGACAAGGTAAGCCAAGAAATTGACAGTTTTTACAGAAATGCAGGACAGAGTTGAGGACCTGAAGAGATAGAGGAGATACACGTAGATGAAAATGTATAGGAGTTAGTGACTGGAAGGGGCAGGGGGTGGGGAGAAAAAAGGAGAAAGAAATCAACATACCCCCCAAATTTCTAGCTTGAGTGAACCGGTAGATAATAGTGCCAGCTGACATCAAGACCAATTATACTGAAGCAGAAGCAAGTTTGAGGACGAAACATTAAAATTAATTTGGATTTGTTAAGTTTGAAGTGCTTGTGGGATAATTTTAAGATTTTTTTCTACTATTGGGATATTATTAAATTCATGATCAAAGCCATCTTTGTCTCATCTCTCCCATCCCTGTATTAAGCAATTTTAGGATCTACGTATTTTGCAGTAGTTATTCAGTTTATGGGTTATCATGACCTTACAGTTATTTTGATGTTAAACTGTGATGACATGAGATCTAAATATAAAGTGTATGTGTATTTAGGGTGTACCCACTAAATGTTAGTTTTCCTCCTTTTTATATTATTGCAGTATCTTAGAGATAAAAGTATGTTGCTTTGCTATAGTATATCTGTAATGTCTTAGAGATGAAAAAGTATAATAATATGAGTTTTATAAGCAAAATGAAAAAAACAATGAAAAGAAATATTTACTTAAATTTTCTTCCCTAGATATCCAGCTATACTCCTCTCTTTTGGGTCAGGCTTGTACTTCCACTGGCAGATATACACACCATGCTTATTTTTGCTTAAGCTTTCTTTTCTCTTTGCCTAGAATGCCTTCTTCTCTTTTTGACTTTAAAAGAATCATCTAATCTTTAATATGCAGTTCAATCTTAAGCATTTCACATAACTTTTAAAGTGATTGGCAGTGACTGCTTATCACTTCATTTTCTTAGAGTATTATATTCTCCATCACACAACCAACGATGTTATCATGTTTTATATAATACGTTCTCTAATGGCTTCATCTGTGTTAAGTTTACCTGGCTAGGCTCTCAATTATTTGGGGACTATTCACACATTTCATATTTCTTTTCTCTCTCTCACAGTGTTTAGCACAGTGCTAAATATACAGTTGGTGTTTAATGCAAAAACTGATGCTTTGAATGCAGATTTGTAAAAGAGTTTTGTCAGCCTAGATCTTTGAGCAGCAGGTATAGGAACTTCTAGATGTACTCATATCAATTATGTTTCTAATGAAGATTAAAAGATGATAACCAAAATAGTTGAAGAGTAGATGAAATAGTACAGAGGTGGCATAAATGTAGTTGTATTCTTTTCAGACCATACAAATTGATAAGGATGAATATCTAATTCATTCTAAAATATAGGAACTAAGCTTCATATTAGATTCTGTAAAGCTAAATTTCAAAGTTATTGCCCCTTTTTATATAGTAGTGTTTCCTATAAAGGGTGTAACCCAAACACAAAAACATTTTAAAAAATTGGCTCTAAATCTGATCAAGAGTTTTACTGAGATTTGCAGAATAATAATAATAAAAAAAACTTCATTTAGGTTTTTCTAATGACTCATACAATAAAAGTTAGGGGTAGTCAAAGGAATATCATGAAAATGATTTAATGCACTTACTGGCCAGGCCTAGCTGGGTGAGCGAATTATTCCTTCTGTGTGTATTGGAACTTTTGGAGCTGTATTAATGATTTTAGGCCATGAAGGTGAATTTATTAAATGCAACCCTCATAGTTTGGAAGAGTAGAGAGACTCATTTATATATTAGGAAAAAATGCACTTATCAAGGAAGATCTGTTCAGTTAAAAAAACATATCATTTAGTAATTCCAAAAAATCCAAACCACACTGGCAATTACCAATAACCTTGAAATACCTCCACTGTAATCTCCTTTGGGGCTACAGGCCACTTGTGTTCGTATTTTTCTTTCACAGTTTGCTCCGTGTTAGCAGTTGCATTTGAATTCTCAACACGCACTCCATGGCTTGGCTTACCCACCAGATTTTGAACAGATTTTACCATATTCTTTAAATCCTCTGGGTAAGGAGTTGGATATCGTTTTAGGTTTATTTCAACCTAGAAGTTTATAAAAAGAAATTTAACATAAAAATACCTTCAGCAAGCATGTTCACAAAACTACTCCATTTTATGTGCAGTAGTATAACCAAATGCAATATAGTGAGTGTTGAGCTGGCTGAAAAACTGTGTTGTAGAGTAGAACACACAGTGTTCTTTTCACATTCTGCCTCCTGGGACTTCTCCCCACGCCTGGCCACCTTTCTAGATTAAAAACAATTTTTGGATTATATCTTATGTTTAGGTCTACTCTATAGATGGTTGAAATAGCAGTAGATCAAACACTTAAGTGATTGGTAATCTCTGAAAAATTTAATTAAGTTACTATCAGCTGCTTTTATACTTTAGAGGCTGTTCCCTTACCTATTTTAATTATTTAAAAATAATCATTTTGACATTAAAAAATATCTTTGGAGTATCAATGCAGGTGATGGGAGAAGACCCCAAAAGATTTACAAGTGAGTTATCATGTATTAAAAAATGTGGAGTTGACAGTATCTGCCATCAAATATGCACCAGCTCTGTGTTAATTAGCATGTTACATCAAAAGGTAGGGTAGCTAATTCTTGTTAATAACTAAAAAAAAATCCTTCAAGGAGGCTTTTATATTTAGTTTTTACCATAATAAAGTAACATGCTTTATAGGTTACATCTTACAATAAAGAGAAATAAAAAATTGAGAACATTGTCTAGGATATTCTAGGTAAATATGTAAATTTTGTCTTATACTTATCCAGACTTATTTCTATTCTTTTTTTTTTTTTTTTTTTTGCGGTGCACGGGCCTCTCACTGTTGTGGCCTCTCCCGTTGTGGAGCACAGGCTCCGGACACGCAAGGCTCAGCGGGCATGGCTCATGGGGCCAGCCGCTCCGTGGCATGTGGGGTTTTCCCAGACCGGGGCACAAACCCGTGTCTCCTGCATCGGCAGGTGGACTCTCAACCACTGCGCCACCAGGGAAGCCCTATTTCTATTCTTGAATTCATTTTTGGTGTATCAATCTGACTTTAGGGAATATATATATATATATTAATTACTATTCTTCACATTTAATTCAGAGAGAGAAAATATGAGACATTCCATACAGAATATCCCACCTTCAGAGTACTTAAAATATACTTAAAATGGAATAGATACAAATTATCCAGGCTGATTAAAATGGAGTGGGAGGAAAAATAAGGGGGCATATTTACTTTGCTTGGTTTATTCCAATAGTCATGTCTTTTTGAATTTGAGTAGAACCAACTTTACAAAATGCAATGATTTATGTGATTGTGGTGAGTATGTGTTGGGGAAAGTGTGTGTGAGGGTGCATTGAGGGAGGGCAGAGGTGGAAGAGAAGCTGAAAGGGAAGAAGAAAGAGGGGGATGAGAGATAAAAAGAGAAAGAGGGTGGGGCACACACATACACACCCCCTCCACACCTATGTAACACATGGGATGTAAGAAACTATGATAGTGATATAGATCTGAGGATTATAAATATGAATTAAAACACTTTTGCTCATCTGCAGTTTTAGCAAATCCACCAACTTTGTTATTCTAGTATTTCATCTTCCTGTGGCTCACTGTCCATGTCAAATACTGGGATTGGACTTCAGTAGATGATTTTTAACATTCCTTTCAGAACTAAAATTACAAAATTATTTTTCCAATAATTTTTTGGGAAGCTGGTGAAAAACCAGATAAATTTATTAGTGTAAATCTCATTGAAATGTAATTTAATCTTTAATATGCTGAAACAAATATGATGAAGTTAATAATATATAGAAACAAAGCTACAAAAATATAACCCAAGAAAAAAAGTTAGGCTTTACCAAAAAAAAAAAAGTATAAGTTGTTAGAGTGTAATATAAGTATATCTCAGGGTACTTTATAATGCATTCTTAAATAAACATAAAAAGGATGATAGCCATGCTAGACAAAATCCATTGGGATGAATGCATTCTTGGATCTGCTGTTTAAATTGGTATTAGAAATATTAATCACAAATTTGATCTACGTTTAAAAATTATATTGTTGAACTTGTTTAAAAGTCCTTGATATCAAAGGACTTAAAAGTCAAAAAACTACATTTAAAAATGTAAATTGTAGAATGGTGTGACTATTATGCCAATTAAGAACATCTTTAAATTTTTAATATGAATAAAAAATAACTTTCAAATAGGTCCTTAAATTAAAATTCTACACACCTTAACAATCCTCAATATTAAAACTACACTTCTAAATTGAATCAAAGGCAAAAAATGGGACGTGTTTTTTTTATATATATAAATTTATTTATTTATTTTTTGCTGTGTTGGGTTTTGGTTGCTGCACATGGGCTTTCTCTAGTTGTGGTGAGGGGGCGCTACTCTTCATTGCGGTGCACAGGGTTCTCATTGCGGTGGCTTCTCACATGGCAGAGCACAGGCTCTAGGTGCATGGGCTTCTGTAGTTGTGGCTCGTGGGCTCTAGAGCACAGGCCCAGTAGTTGCGGTGCACGGGCTTAGTTGCTCCGCGGCATGTGGGATCTTCCCGGACCAGGGCTCGAACCCATGTCCCCTGCATTGGCAGGTGGATTCTTAACCACTGCACCACCAGGGAAGCCCCCTGGGACGTGTTCTTTCTTAACTGAATTAAATACATTGAGTAATGTATTCTAATTTTTGTAGATGCTGTGTCTCTTCTGATGCAGAGGGCTATTTGCTAATGGCCATGGTACCGATATTTTCTGGTTATTTTATAAGCAAGTTAATGTTATATTTTGGTCACATCACCAGAATATATTTGGGTACTTTATCTCTGTAAAAATATTTAAATGTAGAAATAAAAGTAGATTTGCCATTAAGCTAAAGAAGCTTAAGTTTTAGGGACTGTCACCTGCATGGGCTCTTTTCAAAGCCTTGTGAGGAGCCCTACTTATGTATTTACATGGTTATTTTATATTCTTTTCCTTAAAGAGGCTCCTCTCCAAATTGTGGAAGCTTCAGGTCTCATAAAACTTGGATCTGTTCCACCTATACAATAAGCTACTTGCTTCCCATTTACTAGTCTACTAGCAGAATTTACTGGACTTAGAGTCAGAAGACCCAAATTAAAACCACAGATTTACCCCCAACTAGCTATCAGCCACAATCTTTCTGTCCAGTTTCTACTCATGTAAAATGGGAATGATAATATCTTGGGTTAATCTAGAGCTCGAATGAGATAATAAATGTGAAGTCCCTTGAAAATGTATGATTTTTATGCAGAGATTAGATACTATTTCTAATATCAGATTCTTCTTATGTATTTTTTGAATCTGGAGTCTTTTGGCAATCTAGTTTTATTATATATATGTCTAACTATAATACCTGTAACTGGATTTTTTTCAGGTTGTATGCAGCAATAACTATCATTTACTCATTATCTACCATGTGATAGGCACCATGCAAAGTATTTTATAAGAATATATAAAACTAATTATTATTAGTTATTTATATAATAAACAATACTTATTTTATTATTTACCATATGGATTTAATTATATATGAATAATAAATAGTTATAATTAATAATATTAATTAAAATCTATAATTATAATTAAATCTCATTTTAATTTCACAACCCATTTGTAGCATCTGTTACCATTTTACAGAAGGAAAACAGGGACTCAGATGGTGTAAGTTACTTGAAGGTCATACAGCTACAGGAATCAATGCCCATATTCAACCTCAGGTCTAACTCCAAAGCTTATGCTTCACAAGTGTTACTTGGCTCAGAGCTATTCTCTGGTATAGGTGCAGCATATATTTGTACAATCTTGTGGAAGAAGTAGTGTAAATCTAAAGTGTGAATTTTATTGAGTTAAATAAGATAATTTCAATTTTTAAAACATAGAGTTAACATAATATTTTATAATTAAAAACATGAAAGTATAGTATTTTATAATTCTGTTATGTTTGTAAGCTCTCTAAAAGCATATTTTTATACACTTTTACAGATTGTTTTGCTTCTCTATTTTTCAATGCACGTGTGAAGTGCTTCAGAAATGAATAACCATGATCATAAACACAATTATATTAATAGTTCAGTAATGCCCAGTTAGTTTCTTTATATTGCTAAATATATAGGTTGTAAATATTCCCTTATTCTAATATGGGATATATGTAATAGGTGGGAAAAATTTGTCAATTATGTTCTTACCAAAATGTTGTGTTTATCACTCACCATAAAGTATTTGCTCGTTTTACAGGTACATTTTATTAAAATCAATATTTTTACTGAAATGTTATTTTATTTTGGAAAATAGAAGTGTTTCACAACATTCTATATATCTCAGATCTTAAGAAAGTGCAGTAAATGCAAATAGTAGCTGCAAGATGTTGGAGACTACCAAAGATTTAGCAATGAAGAAAGAAATAATGTTAATAGCTAGGGAATTTAGAAGTGATACCTTGAATTCACAAAGAACTATGCTTTTCTTATATAATGATTAAATTATAATTTGATTTGATTGTAAATTCCAGTAAGAGAAATAATAGTTAATGCTTTGGTTATTAATTGTGAAATATCTTATTCTAGGAATTAATTGGAACATTTTACATAGAAAGGAAACCTATAGCAGTTTTAGTTAGGATTCTCAGCTTGTCATATATTGTAGAAAGAATATAAGACACAGAATAAGAATTTAGTCCATTACATGTGGATAAGGTTTACAAAAAATGTAGTGTTCTTCCACAACCCATTAAGATTTTTTTTCATTAAACTCTTCAACACCCCACCCACTGAGATAATGAAGTCCTATCTGCCAGAATTCCCAGGCCAATCTTCTCTTACAGGAATTCTCATCATCTGTGCCTTCAAATTAAAGGGAAATTGATGCTTTTCAACAGATGTCCATCTTTGTGCTCAAAGTCCACTCTCAGCAAATTTCAATTCAAATCTCATGCTGTTTTAGAATCAAGTTTTAATTATTTAATCTCCCCCAGAATTGATATTACAAAAAAATATGTGTATGTCTGGGGACAATTTAGATTGCATCAGTAGTGTCATCAACATTCTGCCCGACTATTGGTATTCCCACACTTTAAATAAAAATCTTGAAAAATAAAAACATAAATAAAAATGAAGCACCCAACTTAAAAACCATGCCAGATATCCCACCAGTAGGCACATCATATCGATGTTCCCTCCCCCTCTGACTCAGTTCTCCCCACCCCATTGCCAATGTCAATGAATAAAAAATTAAACTGGGATCAAACACTGGCAATTGAAAGGTTTCTATATGATCAACATTTCTTAACCCAAATCATGCAGAACATACTCCATAAACCACTGTTCCAAGGTTGCCTCTACGTAAGGGATTCTCCTACCCCAAACACCTAGGCCTACCTGTCTGCCACTTAGAGAGGGAAGAGTGGTGGATTGTGCTGCAACTGGCAATGGAGTACACATGCTCCTTTCCTGCTGGAGGCCACTTATACAACCCCATGCCAGCTGTGGGTCATTCTGGGGGACGGGCATATCTTGGATCTGCTGATCACACCTGGCCCATGGTGTGCAGCAATCGCCAGAGAGTCTGGCAGGTTGGAGAGTAATCCCACGCTGGCCCCTTTCCCAGGGGGCTTGGCAGGGGTGATCCTGTGGGAGAAGGAATCTCCATTTTCTGGGAGAAAGAGGAGCACTGTAGCAAAACTTTCACTTTATCATTTTTCTATTCTTGATTTTTTTTTCATTCTGGGTAATGCATTTAAAACAATCATCAGAAAATTAGTTTTAATTCTATGTAATAAAACAGTACCAATATTATATGAAGCTAAAGGGTCACAATTTCTTCACACAATGCAGCTTTCATACTAAACTAAACTGAACTAAACTTTCATACTTTCATACACTAAACACATTATAAGTAGGGCATTATACTCTAGTCTATTTGGAAGTTGATGCCATAGGTCAGTGGTTCCCTTTAAAATTTTATGTAAATAAAAGGTAAAATGGTGCTAAATTTAATGTACATGTAATGAGCCAGAAAAGTATAATTAATTTAGTTCAAGATTTCAGCATATTCCATTCATCATCATACTTCCATGATGATTTATTTAGAAATTTGTTTGTGTTCCAATTTGTCCAATAGCCAATGGCATTGGAAATACTCAAATTGGTCAAAACCAAGTAGTTTGAGATTTTGGAAACATATTATTTCACCAATATATAAAATAAATCAAATATAAATAAACATAGAGAAAATGTACTCTAAAGTATAATGAACCTACTCTAATTATAATCAAACTTGATCACATAACACACAAACAGGGCTTCTAAATGTCTGTTTGCATTTGCTATATTTTATGTTTTCAATGACACATATACCAGTATTAAATGCACTCTTTTCTTCTTGGAGCCTTTGAATATAGGTTACTTTTTAGGAAGAAGTATGTAGTTTTTGACATTCAATGAAGTAAAAGAATGAATCAGAGGTCCAGTATAGAATGCATCATCCATTTGTTCTGGATTTAACATATAAAATCCTTACAAGAAGAACTGAAATGTTCTAAAGATCTTTTTTTGTTTATTTTTAGTTAAAAAATGTCTCTTTGGTTATTAGATAGCACTAATCAACCATTGAGAAACATTTTTTAAGCCCAAATCTTTAATAAAATTGTCATTTTGATTTGGGAATCCATTTTGATTTCTCCACAATGATATAGGTAGGCTTTGTCAATTACCTTACTGACTAATTCCAGTAAGGTTCTAGAGTATGCTGGTTTGAGAAAAAAGTTTAGAAAATGTGAGAATGAGGGGATAGAAAAGAACACATCACACAATCCAGATCTATTAATAGGATGCATATACAATTACTTAGGTAATTAGTCACTAAGGGTGAGAGCTGTTAGTATCCATGATGGAAAAAGTGCAAAAATAATACCATAAAAAGTTGATGAGAGATTCAAGATGTTGCCATGATGATAACATGAAGATCTGATGTTGATATAATCCATATAAATTCTGTTATTTTCAAATTTATATAATGTAAAAATACAGATTTTAAAATTCCGACCTTGTTACTTGACTTAGATTAGTGCCAATAAAGCATTTTTTAAAATATGCTTTAAGGTGAAAAATTTTAAGTAATTTTCCCTAAGGGACATCACCTACTATTAGGCTCTTACCTCCATTAAAACTTGTCCTCACACTTAAGAAAACTCATAAAGTCTTCTCAAATATTCCAGAGACATAGAACCTTTCTGAGATTTTAATGCCAATGTAATATATTAATCCAATGGTTCTTTCATAAATGTGTATTTTGGCTTCACACAGTCTGCATGATGCCTTGCCTTGATCAGTGATTAAAAAAATAAAAACACACATCTCAGTGTTTCAAAGAGGTAATAAGGTGAAGCCCATCACCCAGACATTTTGTTTGATTTTTAGCTTTTTTTTTTTTTTTTTTTTGGCTTTCTCTCAGCTTGAATCTCTTTCATGTTGCTATTCTGTAAGATGGGGTGGCATATGAAATTTTCTCAGTCAGGATGTTAGTCTCATTCCGAAGCACAAAAGTGCTTCCAAAATCATCATCCTGCTATAATGAAAGGTATCACCATGAGACTTTAAGATGTATCTGACCTTCTAGCAGAGGTCAGTCAATTAGTCCCAAAGGCTATTTGAATAATAACAATGAACAAATAAAAATAATGAGAAGGAAGAGGAAACAAAAATTAAAAGGTTCACCTTAACTTTCCCAGCATTTTCATCATCTTCCTTTTTTTCTTCAAATTCAAAGGCAACAGTCATGCGTTGTTGTCTCTGTTCTTCCCACAGTGTAGGGTTAAAGCTGTCACTGTCTGACTGGAAATCTACAGTTAGATTCCAAAGTGTTATTGCTTTTTTAAAAAATCATAAATTGTTATTTAACAGAGCTTAGTATGCTATGCAAAAAATGGTGATAGGTACTAAAAACAAATACAGAAATAAAAAAAGAAAAGGAAAAATAAAGAAACAGAAAGAAAGAAAGAAGAGGGAAAGAAAGAAAGAAAAAGAAAGAAGGAAAGAAAGAAAAAGAGGGAAAATATTCCCCTCATGTTTGTTACATAGTCTTTTAACATCTTAACTCACAGTCAGCTTTCTTAAGTATACATTAATTATATATTGGGGTTGAGAAGTTTTCCAGTGTAGAGAATGGGCTCTCTATAGCATAATTATGATAATAGACCTGAATTAGGTATTTTACACCATTATCTCTTTTAATCTTCAAAACAGCACAATGGTAGAAGTAATATAATCCTCAATTTAATAATGAGAAAACTATAGCTGAGTTTTAAGAAACTTGTTCAAAGCCATGCAGCTTCTCCACAGACAGTGCAGGATTCTATACCATGACTGTGTGATTATACAGTCCATAACTGTAACCACTAAATGCTATTAGGATGTTATAAAAGGTATTACATAACTTTGGTTTTGCAATAACCTGTCCAAGATTGCAACCTTTCTTGTCGTTGTTCGTTTTTTTTTTTTTGTTTGTTTGTTTGTTTTTTGCGGTACACGGGCCTCTCACTGTTGTGGCCTCTCCTGTTGCGGAGCACAGGCTCCGGACGCGCAGGCTCAGTGGCCATGGCTCACGGGCCCAGCCGCTCCGCGGCATGTGAGATGTTTCCGGACCGGGGCAGGAACTCGTGTCCCCTGCATCAGCAGGCGGACTCTTAACCACTGCGCAACCAGGGAAGCCCTGTCGTTGTTCTTTTGTGTGTCTGGTAGGGGGCAATGTAGTGGTGCTTGGTTGTATGGTAAAAAAGCATTTGGAAAATAGTCTTTAACATTCAGGTCTCAATTAATCTAAATGTGTCTCAAATTAACAGGGAAAAGAAATGGCTTATCAATCTTTAACTTACATGTTGGTTAATGGTAATATCTTCTTTGCAACAGTCCTGTGAAGATCACATGAAAATGCAATAAAAGCACTTCCCAAAGGATAACCTTTATTATATAAAACTTTGTGTGTTGCCAGGAATTCTGCAAATTTACTCATTACACTTCTGCTTGAAAAACCAAAGGGTGACTTGCTTAAATTTCAAGAAAACTTTTCTGTTACCAACTCTGCTTTCCTCAAAGGAAAACAAAGTGAAACAAACTAAGCTAATTCCTAAAACATCACATCTTACCTAACTAGCTCTACCTCATTCCATGGAACAATTTAGGGATTTAATCTGTCAGGCTAGATCTCAGAAATGGCCAGAAAATATGAGACACTTTTCATTTTCCCCTATATCCTTTCAAAATGAAATATTTTGTTAATCTAGGGATATTAAAATGAAAATGTAAGTAAAGTTGCATGAATAAAGCATAATCCTTATTTAAAACTGTTGTTATACCCTATGTAAACACAGTGGCTTTTCTTTCATAAATTCAAAAGATCAATTTTACTGAAGCCTGAAAAATACATATGAAACAATCTTTCCTTTTTCTACTTCTGTAAGTCAAAATTTGAATAAAAATATCCTAAAATATCTCAAAATAATTCATTTCCCTTTTTAAGTAAAAAAACCTAAAGACATTTATTATAATTATCCTGAAAATAAGAACTACATAAGCAAATAGTTTCTTTTAAAAGTTGTTCTCTTTTAAATGGGTTGGGTGGATTTAATCCATGGGTGGATTAAAGTGGGTTTACTCTTTCAAGAATTACTATTACTGTTAGACTGTGGTAAATGTGCATGTCAGCCTGTGCTGGCTTGGGCTAAGGGGTCTGTGCTGAGTTCCAAATGGTAAAGGATAAAGCTCCTTTAAAAATTTTATGAGTAATGTGATCATAGGAGAGAAAATTTTATTATTGAAAAAGGTTTAAGTCTTTCAAAAATTATTCCTATCATAATTGCTGACATTGTTTAGGAAAACTCAAGTTGAAAAATTAGTCGTTTGCAAGTCATCTCTTTACGGTTGACTCTTAACATGAAATAATTCGGGGCCTGAGATCAGGACTAAATGTTTAAATTGTGTTCATAAAATTAGTGAATGCAGGAAATAAACCAACTTATCTTCCTTAAGATCTGACTGTTCTTAGCTCATTTCAACTGGCTAGGTATCACCTTCTGTTAACTAGTCCTGGGTTTTGCAATCCACCAAGAGAAGATGTCGCTACTAAAAGTCAACATTATTTTCATGACAGATATAAAGAGGAAGAGTTATGTTTTTGAAATCTTACTTAGAATATTACAGTACGGAAGAGAAGATATCTGCTTAGAGTTAACCCCCAAATGATTTATGTGTGTCATGTAATTATGTGTCTTGCCCATGTGCCAGTATTGGCCAGAGATTAGAATAAAATTAATCCCTTTTATTGATAATCATACAAGCATAGGAGAAATTTCTACTGACTGTTTACCTTCATCACCACGAGGTTGCTGTGGAAACATGTAGTTAGTCAATACTCTTTGCTTTGTTTCTGGATGGGCTTCAGTTTGTAAAGGGATAAGGGCTTTGGACTAGAAGCAAAGGACATAAATTAGATTAATAAGATTGGAAGTATAAAGAATATTTCTTTTCTATAGCATAAAGGTCAATAGTCTGGCCTCACTGTGTTGAATGAACAGTTAAAGTAAGGAAAAAGGTAATGAAATAAGAAAGTATAACATAAAATAAGACTATTGTAGAGGAATATTTTGAAATTCTAAGGTTTTCATAATGAGATTTTCTTTTTCTTTAGAACGTGCTTTTATAAGACCTATTCATCTTCATTGAGTAATGTCAGTTTTGATCTTGAAGAGACCAAAATGTGTCAAACTGTTTCAACTAAGTAAACTTTTGGTATAGTCCTATATTTTCATGAACTGTTGCCCTAAAAAATAAACGGAATTTGCTATCGAATTTATACTATACAAGATCATCTATGAATTTAATTAGGTTAAAACATAAGCATTTATTTTAAAGAGATTTTTGTAACCAAAGACAGGGTCCACATACACATAAGCAACAATCCTTGTATTTGATATATCACAATATATTTACCTATGTATGGTAACATTTAATTCTCTATTATTAATTTTATTTCAGAAATACTATTTATGAAGGTATTTTTTAGAACTTTGATATTGTATACTATTTTTATATAAACATATTGAAAATAATCATATTATTTAATGTTTTAAAATACACTTATTTCATGACATTTATTAATGAGTGAAGCACAAAGGGGATTTGGGATACCAACTTGTCTCATGAAACTAAGTCAGAAACACATTAAATCACTGTTCTAAATAAAAGCTAAATGGTGCAGCCATTGTTCTGTTCATTCTCCCACAAGAATAATAAATCATGACATTAGGGGATGTTTTTTTACAATGCAAGACTGTAGAAAAGACTGTTCCATTAGCATAGTTCACGTTGATTCCAGAAATGATTTATTTATAATGATATATTGATGCTTTGAAAAATCTACAGTCCATTGGTAAGACTTGAATTTGAATGACAATCTAATTTTTTTTAGTAGATGGAAGAAAGTGTTGTAATGACTGTAGGAATACAAACATTATTCTCACACTTATATTTCACATTTTGTAGAGGTTTATTTTAATTTTTTACAAAAGTAGCCCAATACCTATGTCTGAACAATTCATTTACCAGTAATGCTGTTTTTATGCTCAGAAAATAATCATAACAAACTAAATCCAAGATGATTTGTTTTCACTTGTTAATTCATATTTTGGGGTAGGATGTTTTAAAATTTTAGGATTACAAGAAAAAAGTAAAAAGAAGAAAAATAAACTATGTCAAAATCGTCTATCACCAGTTTTTCTGGTGGCAAATCAGATGTCTTCAACTATTTCTTTTTATTTTCCAGTTAATAAAATTATTCATTAACACTCAATTACTAATTCAATTATAATCTATTTTCATAAGTATAAGAATTAATATCAAAGCAATTTCACAGAAGATACTGGTAATAGTAACAAAAAACATCACAAATTTTTTGAATAAAGTTTTAGAATTAAGTTGATTATAATTAAAAGCACACACACACACACGAAAGGAACATGGAGGATAATAATTCCCTCTTGTGGGAATTGTGGTAATGATTTCTTATTCTTTACCTTCAGAGGTATAATTAAAGTACATCCTCTGAGGACATGTATGTACCACCTAGAAAAATGATCATTTTATGTATTAGATCTCTGAGAATGAAGTAGAAGCTAGATTGAAGCATTTAAAAGGGGTGAGAACTATAGTACTGTTTGTCCACAGCAATGAAATACTTATTTGTATTATTACCTTTACAAAAATCTCTCCTCCAGGGTATAAAGAATCTATATTTTGCAGTGATTGTCAAAGGTACCTATTGGGAATAAGTTAGTAATTCAAAGTTTCAACTGTAGTTCATTTGAATAAACAAAATAAATCAGGTAATAAAAAATTTTACCTGATTGTCAGAAAGCCACAAAGCTGCAAGCTCCTTAAGTTTGGTAAATGAGAATGGTAAATTCTTCAATCTGCAAAAATAAGAAAAGTCTAATAGCATGGGTGAAGATGGATAAATTTCATTTTTATGAAGAATTTTTAAAAATACTATAACATTTGTTTCATTCTTCTCTCTACTTCTTTCTCCATTGAGCAGCCTGAGTAATCTTTTAAAAGTGAAAATCTTGAGTTTACAACTTTTATCAGCCTACTCTGAGGATTAACCAAACTCTTTTCTTCTGTCTGGAATATTCTTTCTCCCATACTTCAATTAACTAAAATTCCACATATTCTCTAACTCTCAGCTTAAATGTCAGTTCCTCAAAGAGGCTTTTCTTGACTCCTCATTTAAATTTCTTTCCCCAGTTTAGTCTCAAAGCACTTTCATGGATCATATCACAGTTTGTAATTTTTTGTTTAGTTTTGTGGTTATTGTTTTACTGTCTGTTATCCCCATAAAATTGTAGGCTCTATGAGGGCAAGAGGCCATTTCCACCTTACCTCGAAAGGAATTTACAGCTCTTGAAAGCGTGTCCTTTTGTTCTTTCACCCTTCATATATTGTGTAATAGATATTCAAAGAGGGAATCTTTAAAAATAGCATTTTGAGATAAGTGAAGTTGGCATCAGCCTTGGTATTCAATCAAAATTATGTATTTAGCCTTGGCTTCAGCCTGTGGAGGGCCAAATCACCAACTGCCTGCTTCAACATACTGTATGATATCCCTGAAATTGTGTATGATCAATATATTGTCATTACATGGGTTACCACCATAGCTAGTCAACAGAGTGAATAATACAAACAAGGCACACCAATGAATTTATTGTTACTTTCTGCATGTTCACTTTCGAATACAAACATTTTAGATATGACTTGGAATGAAAATTTCCTTGAAAGTCTTTAATATGTTGGAATTCTATCAGCCAAATGATGAATAAATATATTTTGATAACAGAAGTGGAAAATGTTACAATAATTAATAAGGATGGTGGAAGTAGTTAATTGTATATGCAAAAACAATTAAGCACTATCAAATAATTTAATAAATATGAAAAGATATTGACAAGCCAAGAAACATATCAACAGAGTATGTATTATCTAGGTAAGTTTAGGAAGGTTATAATAACCTTTCTGAGCTAACAGAAACTTGTAAAACATAAATAAGTATATAAAGAATGACAGGGATTAAATTATATCACAATTATTTTAATAAAATTATTTATTATACTAGCATTTATAACATTAAACCAAATTGCCCATTAAAGTTTTCTAATTTTTTAGTTATTTAAATTAAGTCAGAAATTATGAAGTAATGTGTTATGAGGAGAAGTTTTTACATCATGTGGAAATGAATTAAAAGTAGAATATCAATTCTGCCACATAAAAATTACATGAGGGGAAAACTGTACAGAATCGTATACAATAGCCATGATAAATCATCAATCAAATAATAAATGTAGAGTATGGAAAGAAACTGTCAGAAAAGGATGTTACCCTCATTTTTCCTTGCTCTTCCAGTGACCACCATTGCAAGTGAGCATTTATTTAGTATCATAACTGTGTGGTGTATTGATCACAGGAGCAATCTTACAGTTGACAGTGTAAAAGAATCATTGTTCCTGAACTATAATGACAAACTTCTAAAATTTATTACATTTTAAATATAAAATTGGAATAATCATGACTTTTGGATAACATTTAATATTTAATCTTTTATCCAAGCAGTTTATTCTCTGACAGTGATGTTCAACTTTAGCCTCAGCTTTGACTGAATGTTGATTTTAATCTCAGGTTAAGATTCATTGATTAATTCATCAATTTAAAAATATTAATTTGGCTCTATACTATGTTCCAATCACTGTATTAGAAGACAAACTAGCTTATATTTCTGACCAGATGAAGTATTTTAAACTCCTACTATTATGAGATTCTCAATGTCTCATTAAAATCTTTTGCATTGGCATTTAGCAACGTGCTGTCCTATGATACATACTCACATGTGCTGTATTTGTTGGATAAGTAACTCCATTAGTAGTCCTAACTATGGGTCATTTAAAAATATTTTATAAGCATATTTTCCATATCATCATGTAAATTATTAATGTGTAAAATTTGAGCAGACCAAGTATTTAGGAGAGACTTCCAGCTCACCATGAAAACCCTCCCTCCAGGTTGACAATAATGGAGCTTGGTTCCACTGGGGACTCTAATTGAATCCACTGGAACCCATCTTCCTATGGTATCTCTATGACCATATTTCTAATCTTATTCACAAGAATATAATTAGAAAATTCTGAAAAATGTCTTACTGAAAGTTGGGCACATTTAATGCATTTCCTTCATTATCCTGTCTGTTAAGAGTCAAAACAAGAAATGGGGTCGATTTTACATGAATTACTCTTGATGCACCAAGCTATGAAGCTTCCGTGTCACCTTGATTTAAAAAAAAATTCCAAAGCCTTTAAAAATATTTTATTTCTTACATGGAATATTTTAAGCTACTAAGTGAATGGTTTTTGAAATTCACATTAGTAGTTTTTTCTTAGACAAACTAACAAACAAATGAGAACTCCCACACTTAGTGAAACCTTAGAATCTGAACATTCTCTGTGATTCCATAAAAGCTAATCTTTGTTAGTTTTTTTGCAGTCTCTTAGCTTCTCATATTGTCATTTATCTGACTGAAACTTAATGAAAACAAAGAGTTCAAGTAGTCTATTCTAATCCACAATCACTTTATCTTCTTAGAAGTTATTTTTAGTCAGTATTGATTTTTATCCTTTCCTATTTGAGGATGACTGTGGTAGAAATAAAGATGAACAGCATTTTCAGCCATTCACCAATATAACAACTTTGTCACAAGAAGAGGACCTATCCTTTCTTTGTTCATCCTTTTCAGAACATGATTAAATAACCATTTGGTTGTCTTTACTATAATGTGCAAACATTATGACTTTTGAGTACTAGCTTCTTGGCAATATTCTCACCAGTGTTCTGGTGGTGTGGACAGTATATACATAGCTCAGTTAATTTACTGGAGACATAAATATATACATGAAGACATATATGTATGCATACATACATAACTGTGTACATATTTTTATTAATAAATTATGTAGATTTTCACTACAGTTATTTTTCCATGTTTTCATAATATTATGCTTTCTGCATATGGGAGGGTTTTGGTACATAAATTTGGGTGTATAAATTTTACATAATTTTAATATACAATATATGTTTCTATATAATCAAACAATAAAAGTTTGAAATATCAGTTTAAAAACAATTTAGCTTCTGCCATTTTCTAAATGGATATTTGCATACTTATATAAATATTTGCATTCCATATACTTCATAAGACAGAAAAATTTTTCAAAATTATTGATAAGAAACAATAATTTGCTTTTAGAAAATAACATGTGATTGTGAAATATTGCAGAAATACCTGTTGTCACTCAAATTTAAGACTCTTAGTTTCTGCATCTGTCCAATCTCTTCAGGAAGAAATTCCAGTTTATTGGAGCGTAGAGACATAACTGTTACATTCTTACAGCTTCCAATCTATGGGTAACAAAAGAAAAAAAAGTAAAGAATCACAGTGTAAACTATTTTTATACTGACATTTATAATTTATAAAGTAATTTAATTAATTTATAAATTTCTTTATCACTTTTAAGACTATCAGTATGTGTATTGTTTTATTTTTTATAAACTCACTCTCTAAAATATGTCTATAATACATATATTCCTTTAGATATTAAGACTGTGTATCTCATTTTTTTACATATTATGAAGGAAAAATTTTCTTTTTAATTACATGATTAGAATACTTGTTAGCTTCATTGTTTTCATAAATCACATTGTTTTTGTCTATCCGAGTAAATACTAATAATCTATGTTTATAATAGATCATATACTCAAAAATGAAATATTGATATTTCCTTTGAAAAGTTAGTTTTATTTAATGTTACATGGTATTTTTATTTTTATTCATAACTTTTGTCTCTAAATAATGATATATGAATTATTGTTTCTGTATTATGAAAACATTTAATAGAAAATGTTAAATTGAAAATATACTTCACAGTTTTTTCTTGACATGAATACATGAAAGTCCCATTTAGAGATGAATGCTAATGGACCATTTTGGTGGATCCTGAAGTTAAAACAATATTATGCAACATGATACTTTAAAAAACTTATTTATATTAAAAACTTTCACTTAGAACTGGAAGTATAGTTATCTTAAAATTTATTTATTGTTTTTAAAAGCAAAATATATAAGTTGGATTAGTTAAAATTGTATTCCTTAACATGAACTAATTTATAATATTTTATTACTATTTTTGGCAAGCAGTGTTTAAATCAAATGTATTTCCTGGGTCAAATATAAGAACTTATAACTTGCCATTTAAAAAAGAATGATTAACAAATAAATAATTCCTGTGTACATTCACAGCTCAACTCGTAAGCTACACTGCTACTGAACCTGTTAAGATTTAATCCCCAAACAGATTCATTAAAAGAAATTAATAGAAACAAGTTTATTCCTCACTTCTCTGGGTAATTCTGGAAGGAAATTCTCATCGACTGCTAATGTCCGAAGACTGTGAAGGTAGCCAATAGTAGAAGGTAGTGACTCCAGTTCATTACAGCTACAGTCAAATTCTTCTAATAAAGATAAACTGAAAATTAAATATATTAGTTAGACATTTTAAAAGGTCATGTGGCACAAAAGTTTTGGAAAAGCCATATATTCAAATTCACCAACCAAATTATTTATCTAGTGACTGCATAATATTATATGTTAATTTATCAGTTCAACCAAATGGTTCAATACCATTTAATAAGTGGTTCAATTTGCTGAAATAAATGTAGTTCATTTTTCTCCTTTCTTAATTCACCTGTCATTTAAATGAGTCATTGAGAATGACAAAAGTTTTGTTTGTTTTTATACGACTTAGGTGTCACATATAGTCAGAGGCTCATAATGTATATCCTTGGAATGAGTGCATATAACTGGCATGGGCAGGTAGAAGGGTATAGAGGGCAGGTCCAAGAAAGGGAAGATAAGGGGGGCAAAATATTAACAACAAAAACACTGATTAAATGCTAGGTATTTTACTAAGCATTTTAGAGATAAAAATAACTACTCTTTTCTTTAAAATAACTCTAGAAGATATCTATTATTTTAAACCCATTTTACACATAAGGAAATTGAGGCATAAAGAGGCTAAATAACTTGTCCAAGGCCACACAAAGTAGGAAAACTAGTACCTAAATGCAGACAATATGGCTCCACTCTATTTTCTTGCTTCTCAGCCTATGCATTAGTAGCGGAGGCTATGGACAGGGCTCATTTCAGCCTGCAGATGTGTTTTGGTTGGTTTACATAGTTTTTTAAAAAGTGGTAAACTCTACATAATGACCCAGACTTTTGCAGCCTTTTGAAAAAGAAGAAGATCTGCAAATACTGGGCCTTTATTCTTGCATGACAGTAATGGAAACAGAGTAATGGCTGCTGTCTTCAAATGAGCACAGCTCTCCAGTTTGCCAAAATCTCCACCACTCCAAACTTAGCCTGCTTTACCCCAAATCTACAGAAAGGAATTGTATGAGTACACTTTCAAGCTATTACAAGGGAACAAGACATTTCATTGTCTGGTTTGAGATAACTGGGAAAGAAAGAGTGCCTGGCACAGAGTAAGCGCTACCTATATTTAAGTTGTCATGGATGTTAATATTATTACACTGTTATTACCATTCATATCATTGTTTTACTGTAATAGGAAGGAACCCTCAAGGATGATGATCTCACCATTGTAAAGGGAAGAATGAATTAGAATTAGCTGGAGTAATATTGTAGAATCAACTTCCCTTTTTTATATCTTGGAACTAGCTGGCTTGAATGCAATTTATTCCCATAATTTAGTTAACAAGTGAACACAGAAATTAAGCATTTGGGTTTTAAGTTAGAATGGATTTGTGTCCCAGTCTTGTCACTTATTAGACATATTATCTTGGGTATCAAAAAATAAAACAAGGGGCTCCCTGGTGGCGCAGTGGTTCAGAGTCCGCCTGCCGATGCAGGGGACGTGGGTTCGTGCCCCGGTCCGGGAGGATCCCACATGCAGCGGAGCGGCTGGGCCCTTGAGCCATGGCCGCTGAGCCTGCGCGTCCAGAGCCTGTGCTCCGCAACGGGAGAGGCCCGCGTACCAAAAATAAATAAATAAATAAAACAAGGATCAGAACTCAAAAATCAAAGCTGATTTTATTTACTGCCAGGAAAGGGAACACTCCCTGTTCACACTCAGAAGAAATTCACTTAGTAGTGCACTGTGGGGGGAAAAGTCAGTGCTAAAAGGGGGTGGTGACAGGAGGTCATGATGATCATGCTCATTAAAGATGAAAAATTTGCATTATGGAGAGGTTGGAATAAGTTCACAAGTCTGTGTACAAGTAGGTAAATCAAGTCCCATCATTCATGGGTCAGGGAAGAATCTAATTCAGTCAAGTTCAGTCTGACCCTGATCAGGGTAACTCATGATTTATGGTCCTTAACAGCTTCAACTGGTTAGAACCCAGAAGTTCTGAAACACAGTATTCAGCTGTGAATAATAGCTCTTAGGCAAATGCTTTTCCTTTTGCATAGCCAAGTCATATTACTTTTCCACAGGCCTTAGTTTCTTTGTATTTGCAGTGAGGATACTAGTAATTCCTGCCTCATGCAGTTTCTCTGAGTATTTCATGAAATACTGTAAGTAAAGAACTTAGCACAATACCGGCCATAAAATACACACTCAGGAAATATTTTCTCTTTTTATTAGTGAACCCTGAGAAATTAATTTCTAAAGCCTTTGAGGCCCACACATGCAGGGGTGGTCATGTCAATGGGTACCAGACATACATGGCTGTGTGACTCGGTATGTATGCATTGGTTGTGGCAGAAACCAATGTATGTGGAAAACCCAGTAACAGATTATTTGTTTCTTAAAAAAAAGTCCAGCACAGTGTCATACACATATAATACACTAAGAAAATTTGGTAGAATTGAATGAAAGAGGTTTCTATCTATGGTTTGTGGTCATGTACTCAGCAAGTGGTCATGAAAGTACGAGTGATTTTTAAAAATAAAAACTAGTGAGACAGTGGCATGTACATATATACACTACCAAATGTAAAACTGATAGCTAGTGGGAAGCAGCCGCATAGCACAGGGAGATCAGCTCTGTGCTTTGTGACCACCTAGAGGGGTGGGATAGGGAGGGTGGAAAGGAGAGAGATGCAAGAGGGAGGAGATATGGGAACATATGTATACGTATAGCTGATTCACTTTGTTATAAAGCAGAAACTAACACACCATTGTAAAGCAATTATACTCCAGCAAAGATGTTAAAAAAGTAAAACTTCAGATGTATGTTCAGAGGTAGAAGTCAAAGAATTAAACAATTAAATAATATAATTAAGGTTTCTTATTTTTCTTTCTTTTATAAAAACATTTTTGAAGTTAGTCTTGAATCATAGTAAGGCACTCCTTACTTTGCACAGATTTCAGTTATCATGGTTTCCTTGAATAACATTAGTCTCCCAACAACATTGCTCAAATTTCAGTTACCTCAGTATATTAACTGTGAGTAACTGCCTAAAGTAAAAACTTTGCTGCTAACTCTTCAGTCCACAAATTGCTGTGTAAATAACAGATGTACATCATGATCAGTGACTAGTCATATTACTTTTTTGAGTTTGTCAGTGATCAGCCTCTGCATATCCACTATTCAGTTCACACACAGACAGTAAGTCTTGTAGTTATGTTGCCTTCTTGTCAATCGGCTATAGAGAGATACTATAAGCACCATAATTTAACATTTAAAGTGCTACTCCTGTTGGATAATGCTCTTCGTCATCTTATTGCTCTTGGGGATTTAGATGAAAATGTGAAAATTTGCTTTTTATCACCAAGAACAACTTCATTAATCCAACCAGTGGACCAAGGAGTTATTTCAACTTTGAAGGCCTGTTATCTTACACAGACTTTTGAAGAGGCTATTGATGCTACAACTGGAGATCATACAGCTGAGTTTTGGAAGAAATATGACATAAAGCATTCAATTGAAAATATTCAAACATCAGGTCAGGAAGTAACAGCAAGTAATACTCATGCATTGTAGCAGAAACTTTTAGCACACTGTGCAAATAACTTGGCAGGATTTGAACTGAACATACATGGGATTATAGAAGAAACAGCTGACTATGGGAATGCTGCCTGCCACTATTTGAGAGCCTGTAGATCTGCTGCCAGAGGAACTTAGTGAAGGAAAACTTGTTGACATCAATGAGGAAAGTGGTTGTAATGAAAAAGATGAAGATGTCTCAGAGGAAGTGACCCTGACAATAAACTTTACATTAAAGGAACTCTCAGAGATATTTCATGATATTGAAAGCACAAAGGATAAAAGTTTGGAAGCTGATCCAAGCTTAAAAGGAGGATGACAATTCACTGACTCATAGAAAAGATATTCATTCTGAATTACAACTTACACAATGAAAAGAAGGCAAGCACTGTTCAAAATAATTTTGATAAGCTTTTTTTAAAAAAAAACCCACTTTAATTCTTGATGCTCCTAATGTTTACAATGACTGTGTATTAAATCCATGTTGATTTATTATTTTTCCATTTCTCTATACATTTATAACCAATAGCAATAGTACTTAATGTTTGAAAAGGTTTAAAGATTTTTTGCCAGAACAATCATAATTTCCTCCATTGATTCTTAAGACTATTTTGCATAGTTTCAGTGTGCGTGGTTGTTTTCATAGTCCCCACTACTGTGCAAAGTGAGGACTTCCTACAATAAAAAGACAACATTTTTACTGCATCATGGGCTATACTGAATTATAATTTATAGCCTGAAAGTATTTTATATTTTTGGGTTACAAAGAAAATCTATTATGTGCAAAACACATTCTTCAATGATCTCTGAATTCAAAGGATTCAAACTCAAAATCTAACAGTCCAGCTGACTTTATTGATGGTTATCTTGTTATAAATCACCTAAGGTATTTTAATACAGGATCCTATATGAATACAGTTGTACCACATTTACTCAGATTATCACTGGAATTCAAAAGATAGACCAAAATTAGTGAAATAAATCTGACAGAGAAAGACAAATACCATACAATTTCACTTATATGTGAAATCTAAAAACAAAAATAAGCAAAAAAAAAAAAAAAAAACCACAGCAAGCTCATATATGCAGTGAACAGTTTGGTGGTTGCCAGGAGTAGCGGATAGGGGGTAGAAAAAATGGGTGAAGGTGACTAAAAGGGATCAACTCCCCATTATAAAATAAATAAGTCATGGGGATGTAATGTATGGCATCATATAGTTATCAATACTGTACTTGAAAGTTGCTGAGAGTAGATCTTAAAAGTTCTCATCACAAGAAAAAGGTAACTATGTATGGTGAAAAATGTTAAGTAGATTTACTGTGGTGATCATTTTGCAATACATACTAATATGGAATCATCCTGCTGTACATCTGAAACTACATTACCCTTTGTACAAAAAAAAAAAAGATAGACCAAAAGCTACCTTTTTTAGAAGTTTTCTCTATAGTCTATAATAGTACACATTAAAAGTGAAAACAGCTGCAAAGGAAGTATAAAGTACTTCAAAGCAGTGCTTCCCAAACTTTAGTGTGCATATGAATCACCAGCAGAACTTGCTAAAATGCAGATTCAGTGATTTGGGGTGGGGCCCAGATTCTGCATTTGAAGCAAGCTAGTGGGTGATGTAGAAGCTCCTGGTCCTGTGACCATACATTTTTAAATAAAGTACTTGCAAATATGGCAAGAGTAACATTAAAAAACACACACACACACAGATGGAGAGATATACCATGTTCTTGGCTTGGAAGATTCAACATTGTGAAAATGACTTTACTATCCAAAGCAATATACAGAATCAATGAAATCCCTACCAAACTACCAATGGCATTTTTCACAGAACTAGAGTAAAAAATTTCTCAATTTGTATGGAAACACAAAAGACCCCAAATAGCCAAAGCAATCTTGAGAAAGAAAAACAGGGCTGGAGGAATAAAGCTCCTGGACTTCAGACTATACTACAAAGCTACAAAGTAATCAAGACAGTATGGTACTGGCACAAAAACAGAAATATAGATCAATGGAACAGGATAGAAACCCCAGAGATAAACCCATGGTCACCTTATTTGTGACAAAGGAGGCAAGAATATACAATGGAGAAAAGACAGCCTCTTCAATAAGTGGTGCTGGGAAAACTGGACAGCTACATGTAAAAGAATGAAATTAGAACACTCCCAAACACCACACATGAGAATAAACTCAAAATGGATTAAAGACCTAAATTTAAGGCCAGACACTATAAAACTCTTAGAGGAAAACATAGGCAGAACACTCTATGACATAAATCATAGCAAGATCCTTTTTGACCCACCTCCTAGAGAAATGGAAATAAAAACAAAAATAAACAAATGGGACCTAATGAAACTTAAAAACTTTTGCACAGCAAAGGAAGCAATAAACAAGATGAAAAGACAACCCCCAGAATGAGAGAAAATATTTGCAAGTGAAGCAACTGACAAATGACTAATCTCCAAAATATACAAGCAGCTCATGCAACTCAATATCAAAAAAAGAAACAGCCCAATCCAAAAATGGGCAGAAGACCTAAATCGACATTTCTCCAAAGAAGATATACAGATTGCCAACATGAAAGAATGCTCAACGTCACTAATCATTATAGAAATGTAAATCAAAGCTACAATGAGGTATCACTTCACACCAGTCAGAATGGCCATCATCAAAAAATCTACAAACAATAAATGCTGGAGAGGGTGTGGAGAAAGGGAACCCTCTTGCACTGTTGGTGGGAATGTAAATTGATACTGCCACTATGGAGAACAGTATGGAGGTTCCTTTAAAAAACTAAAATTAGAACTACCATATGACCCAGCAATCCCACTACTGGGCATATACCCAGAGAAAACCATAATTCAAAAAGACACATGTACCACAGTGTTCATTGCAGCACTATTTACAATAGCCAGGACATGGAAGCAACCTAAGTGTCCATCAACAGATGAATGGATAAAGAAGATGTGGCATACATATACAATGGAATATTACTCAGCCATAAAAAGAAATGAAATTGAGTTATTTGTAATAAGGTGGATGGACCTAGATTCTATCATACAGAATGAAGTTAAGTCAGAAAGAGAAAAACAAATACTGTATGCTAGCACACATATATGGAATCTAAAAAAAAAAAAAAAAAAAAGGTTCTGAACAACCCAGGGGCAGGACAGGAATAAAGATGCAGACATAGAAAATGGGCTTGAGGACACGGGGAGGGGGAAGGGTAAGCTGGGACGAAGTGAGAGAGTGGCATGGACATATATACACTACCAAATTTAAAATAGATAGCTAGAGCCGCATAGCACAGGGAGATCAGCTCGGTGCTTTGTGACCCCCTGGAGGGGTAGGATAGGGAGGGTGGGAGGGAGGGAGACGTAAGAGGGAAGGGATGTGGGAACAGATGTATATGTATGACTGATTCACTTTGTTATAAAGCAAAAACTAATAAAAAAATAAAAATAATAAATAAAATAGATAGCTAGTGGGAAGCAGCTGCATAGCACAGGGAGATCAGCTCAGTGCTTTGTGAACACCTAGAGGGGTGGGGTAGGGAGGGTGGGAGGGAGACACAAGAAGGTGGGGATATGGTGATATATATGTATACATATAGCTGATTCAATTTGTTATACAGCAGAAACTAACACAAAATTGTAAAGCAGTTATACTCCAATAAAGATATTAAACACACACACACACACACACACAAAAGATATGTCAATGATGGCTAAAATTCATGTATAAATATTATAAGAGTTGTGTTCGGTAAGGTTTTACCTTAGATCACATATCAGTACAAGCAACACTACTCCAAGTAGTAATGCCTGACATTAAACAACAGCAACAATATTGACTTAATTTTCTAAAAACAGTCTCCACATTTTTCTCTACTTTAGTTTGGTCTTTATGAATCAGTCTTGGATGAGAAGATATTACTGTATCATTAACCCTCAATTACCTAGCTAATGGGGAAGAGGAATTGTGAATATACTACATAGATAATCTATGATTAAACTTTAACATCATTTATGACCATTAGAAACCATTAGATACCATTAAATCTTCTATTAATGTAGATGCTAATAAACATAAAAATAAATGACTTTGGGCTTCACTTTCTTAGTTCACTTTTAACTCTTAACAGAAGTAATGTAATTCCGTGAAAATGTTCAGACAGGCTTGGGTTCCAATTCTAGTGTGGCCACTTAATATCTGAGTGAACTTTATCTACTTATTAATCCCTGTTTTTTAATCTATAAAATTGGTTGATAATGCCTGATATGTAGAGTATCAGTGAGGATTCAATGTATGCTACCTTGCTAGCACATTGACCTTGGACTTCCCAGCTTCTAGAACTCTGAGAAATAAATTTCTGCTGTTTTAGTCACCCAGTCTATGCTACTTTGTTATGGCAGCCTGTGCAGTATAAGACAATGCATTATTATCATATTTGTAAATAAGTATAAAACATTTTTCTTGTTAAGAACTGGATCTTTCATTCATGTTATATTACTAATCCTTACACAGATGAACATAAGAAAAATCAATCAATAAATGTTTTTTTGCTTATTATTATTGATGACTATTATAATTTATTGAAGACTATCTAACACTCAGTCTCACAATAACCTCAGAGATGTATTATTTCCATTTTACAGATGAGAAAACTACAGCTCTGAGATGTGAAATGACGTGTCCAAGGTCAATTAGTTAATGAGTGGAGAAGCCAGTCTAGTTCCAAGTCTTGCAAATATTCCCCTGTGCCATACTGCCTAGGTACAATGAAAAGATTAAACATGTTCAAGACATGATACCAACATTTAAGGAGCCCATATACTAGTTGGGAGGGAATGACATTATAATTTAAAGGTAAATGATGATACAAAAGATAAATAAGAGACTTATTGGTGGAAATGTAAATTGATACAGCCACTATGGAGAACAGTATGGAGGTTCCTTAAAAAACTAAAAATAGAACTACCATACGACCCAGCAATCCCACTGCTGGGCATATACCCGTAGAAAACCATAGTTCAAAAAGAGTCATGTACTACAATGTTCATTGTAGCACTATTTACAATAGACAGGACGTGGAAGCAACTTAAGTGTCTATTGACAGATGAATGGATAAAGAAGATGTGGCACATATATACAATGGAATATTACTCAGTCATAAAAAAGAAACAAAATTGAGTTATTTGTAGTGAGGTGGATGGACCTAGAGTCTATCATACAGAATGAAGTAAGTCAGAAAGAGAAAAACAAATACCATATATTAATGTATATATCTGGAATCTAGAAAAAATGGTACACATGAACCAGTTTGCAAGGCAGAAATAGAGACGCATATGTAGAAAACAAATGTATGGACACCAAGGGGGGAAAGCGGGGATGGGGCGTGGTGGTGGTGGGATGAATTGGGAGATTGGGATTGACATGTATACATTAATATGTATAAAATAGATAACTAATAAGAACCTGCTGTATCATAAATAAATAAATAAATAAATAAATAAAATTAAATTTTCAAAAAAGAAGCGACATAGGTCAATTAGCAGCTTAGATTTGAAATCTGATAACTTCTCTCAGCCTCTGTTTCTGTATCTGTTGATGGGGAGATAATAATACACATTGAATAGTGTTGATGGGGCCTTTAAATAAGAATACATGTAAAGCACCAAACATGGTATCTGGCACAATATGAGCAAACACAAAAAGTTGTTTGTTACTATTTTCATTGTACATTCAATTATTAGAGTGGCTGGAACTCCTAGGCACAACTTAAGGTTCAACAACAAAAATAACTAATTTTACAAGTCATTTGGTACAAAAGTCATGGATGTTGAGAAATGAATTCTTTCAGCAATTTTTACTAGTTGGACTATTAAAAATTAATAAAGATAAGCCTAACCTATTGAAACATTCGATGTGCAGAATGAGAATATTTTTGGTCACTGCAGCTGATCTGAACATTTTGGTGCACAGAGTTCTAGGTAGAATGTCTCATAATAAAATAAAGACCATTTCACTACTTACAGAACACTTTCTGCATGTGATCTGGGGTGCCATTAAATAGGATTCTAATCAAATTTTATCTCTAGCCTTGAACTAAATCTCTGATCTATCAGTTCTGAATTCCCTAAAGAAAGCAAAGCCATTATATCATTATTATTATTTTTACTTCATACAGGTTGTTTATTAAGGTATACTATAAAATTTTAGAAATTTAGTTTATTTTTTGCCACAAGTGCTACCTTGAAGTGAGAACATATTAGACAACGGCTGTCACAATTTTACCATCCAAGACATGATGTATTATAGAACTGAAATCTTCAAACTTTTTCATTTTAGGACCTCTTTACACTCTTAAAAATCATTGGTAATCTTAAAGTACTTTTAAAAATATGGTTTATACCTATTGGTATCTATAATATTATAAATTAAAAGAGGCATTTAAAATAGTTATTTATTATTCATTCTTAAATAACAATAATAAACCCATGACATGTTAATGTAGGTAACACATTTTTATAAAAGTAAGTATACTTTCCAAAACAAAAACCTTTAGTGAGAAGAGTGGCTTTTTTATTTTTGTGAATCTCTTCAATGTTTAGCTTAATAGAAGGCAACTGTATTCTCATATCTGCTTTGTATTCAATTTGTTGTGGTATATTGTTTTGATTAAGTTATACATAAAAAAGTCCAAACTCACACAGATAGGTAGTTGGAAAAGGAAGGAGTATTTTCATGGTCTTTTTGGATAATTGTGATTATTCTTTGATACTACACCCAAACTCAACAAATGGCAGTCTTTTTAGGGGATACAGTAATTGCCATGTAGAATCTGAAATACATCAATGAACTTTTCTTACTTTTCATACCAATACATTAAAATCAACTAATCTTTTTGCACTTTGAATGGGTCTATTTCTCATGTGTGATTTTGTAGCTCACGCATTGGTCATTTGGAAAGTGTTGCTTCACTGAGTTGAACAGATTTTCCAAATGTTGACACATTTCATATTACAATATCAACAAATCACATTCATTATTACACCAGTGATATCACACCAGTCTTATCAGGAAAGGCTTTAAATATTGGGAAGCTGTCAAACTCATAGTGGCAGATACAAATTTTCCAAAATTCTAATTTTTACTTGATAGCTCAAATTTCACTGTTGGCAACAAATTCTGTCAGTTGTTTTCCTTGAAGGACAAGCTCACTTTGTTCATTTTTGACAAGATGTTTGCCAAATACTCAAGTCTGAGTAACCACAGTTTGTCAGTCATTCTTCCTTTTTTTAAAATAGTCTTTATTTTTATAGCCATTTTAGGTTCACAGCAAAACTGAGCAGAATGTAGAGATTTCGCATATACTTCCTACTGTTTTTTTTATTCTGCCTTTTTTAATTGTAATAAAATATAGTCATATAGTCCATTTCTTTAACACTTCCCCTAATGGCTTTATATGAGTGTCAAAACATCAAATTGTAGACTTTAAATATATGCAGTTTATTGTACATCAATTATAGCTAATAAATGTTTTTCTTAAAAAAAGCTAGGCTTTCTCCCTACCACCCCAAGTACACCCAAATCTGTTAAATTATGGATTTATATAATTCTTCACATGAAATGTGGGGCAAGATTCCTGTAAAATGGCCTTACATAATGTGAGAATAAAGACAGCTTATTGATTTCTCACTTTACACAAGTTGTAAACAAAAGAATTTCAGTGCAACACTGATAATAACATACATATGTTTCTTAAAGAACTGTAAATCAAACATTAATGGCAACATAAAATTAGAAATAAATCACTCTCAAATAAATGGAATATATTTTGTCTTTAAAAGGCAATGATGACCTTTCACCTTGCAGCTTTTTAAAATGCAAGCTAAAACAGATGCTTATCTCCTTAAAGTCTAAAAATACATTAAGTTTCCACAAATATCAAATTTTACTAACAGTGTAGTGGTAACATATACATAATGCAGATCTTATAAAAATTGATTTGGTTTTGTAAGACATAAGTGAATTTAGAGCTGTTAGTCAAAAACATCAAATTAATAGTATCTGGAAAATTACAGGCAATGGTATAATTGAAGGTCTGGGTAATCAATTTGCTTATGAAAGAGTGATGGTTAAGTATTTCTTACGATATTATCAATATATAGTTGGGTGTCAATGCAGTGTCTAAATATAAAACTAAATTAAGATAAATTATATACAAATATATAACTAAATAAAATGTGGTCTAAAATGAGTTTACATATGAACAAAATTATTGATATCTCTAGCAGAAAATGTGTGAAAGTAGAAAACTCAATATATTCTTTTGTTTCTGGCTTTAGAGAGACTGACTGGTATGAAACTTTGTCACTTACTTTCCGATTGTATTGGGTAGCATTGTAAGTTGATTGTCATCTACTTTTAGGGTAGTTAGTTTTTTCAACAAACCTAAAACAGAGAAGAAGATATATTAATATATAAGAATAGATTTCTGACAAAAAATACAATATAAAAGGAATTGCTTTTTATGAGTTGTAGTCCTGATCAAACTACTGCCCCTGCCCACCAGTGAAGCCAGAGGGGGGCTGACAGTCTCAACATCACTTGATTGGGTGATGAATGTTTGTCATGCTAATTGGCTGCACTCTACTTATATCAACCTACAAGCTGATATTCGTGTGTCTAGTTTTAACCTTCCAGTTACAAAAAATTTACTTACATCAATGAGAGTTCAAGTACATTGATGGAGACAATAAAGAAAACATAGGGCTCCATTGAAACCTGAGTTGGCAGTACTACTACCACATTTCCCTTTTCTATTATGCAGCAAATGGACCAGATGAAACTTTTCAAGCCAGCTGTGTTCGGTATTTAATTAACCCATAAGCACTAATAACTAACATTCCTGTTGAATTGAAAACAAATCTGAATTAAGCCTAATAATCAACAAATGGGTACTGAAGTACTGCAGTGTAATGGTTATAATTATTGACTTGGAAAATTACAACATATGACTTCATACTCTTTCTGTTACCATAAATTCTTGACTTGGATCAGCAGTAAGCACAAAAACTTGTAGTTTTTAATCTATCAAGTAGAACTGGTCAAGAATTGAAGTTCCAACTATTTATATTTCAGTGTCTGATTTATGCCCTCCATACCCTTACTGCTTGATCTACTCCTACTCTCAGGGTTTCAAAGAGCAAAAACCACAGAGTAATTGAAGAACAGCTTCCTTTACCCAGCCGTAACAGAACCCATTGTATCAATATGGCTTAAATAGCTAAAATCCAAGACAAAGCATTAACAGTGGCTAATTCTTTTTTTACATTGGAACTATAGATATACACTATAGATGACTTGTTTTGCAGAAAACTTGTTCTGATGGATATAGTAGCTTCCATGGTTGAAAGCGTTTGGGAAATCTAAATTAAACAAAATCAACCAGATTTCTTTAATGAAGTTTTTCTAGGAATTTTTAATATGCTAATATAACAGGGTGACACTAAAATTATCGGGCAACTTGTGTGTATGCACAGAGTATCTTGTATAGTGGTGTTTTGCGAACATGCTCTCAGAAGCACTGCTATAGCTCATGCCTACTCACCTCAAGTATTTTAAGCATACCTTAAAGGCAAAAAGTAAGTCACAAGAAGTCTGAAATAAAGCCATTGTTGCACTTTAAGTTTCACTATGCTCAGTTACGTATTCTGCAGAAGCACTCAGAATTTCTGCTCCGGTGGAGAGAAATGTTATCACTATCAGACTGCTGTGAGAAAATACCTACAATATTTGGAGATTAATACATCAGCTTGTGCTGTTAGGATACATGGCTGAAAAGAGTAGCACCTGAGAAAGAAGACAATTCTCACTGGGGTAATTAATCTCTGAAATTTGAATACCCACTGCCATATTCATCTATGCTCAAAGGGTGACTGAATCACTTTAGCTTCTCTGGTGCATGTGTAAAAAACTATAGACCTTGGAAATATAAAAGAACTCCTGAGCTTGTTCATCAATTGTGAAAAGACAACAGGGGACTATGAATTACAGCTAACTTTTTTATGAGTTGTAGTCCTGATCAAACTACTGCCCCTGCCCACCAGTGGAGCCAGAGGAGGGCTGACAGTCTCAACATCGCTTGATTCGGTCACGAGAAATTTTGGGCTGGGTTACAGATGGCTCTGCAAACATGAAACCAGGTTGCAAAGCAGTCTTTAAGAGAATCACAGTTCCTAGGTCTGAAGTAGTGGTGAGAAAATTTCGAGGCAGGATAGGGATGAAGGCCAAAAGATTGATGCAACAGATTTTTTTTGAAGAATGGAGTAGTGGCTCTGAAAATTGACAGAAGCTTCTATAGCTTTAAAGGTTGAAGTGAGTTAGGGCTCCCTTCTTAGTTCCACGTCTGTGGACTTAAGGGAACTTCACTCATTTGTGGTGTGGCTACTTTGTCACTCACATAAATGTATCCCTTTGGACACATTCTGGAGCTTCTGTAGGAATCTGGTTGTCCTTGGAATGGAAATAGGCCACCAGCCTCAGCTCTGTTGCTCATGAATTCCTCTTGCAGATAAATACTACATAGCTATATCATATCTGCTTGGACTCTCTTCTACCCTCAGGCACCAAAGGTACTTTATCCTATTTCTTCCTCAATTCCCCACCTCTTTATCCTATATTCCCAACTCAGATATACTGAAGAGGAAGAAAAAGGAGGGCTTTTTTGGCTATGATTTTAGCTACTTATATATAAATATATAATAAGCAGTAATGTATTAAACATTAATATCAAAGATAGCTAATGTTTACATGGCATTTACCCTAGATAATAGAATTTTGAAATCCAAATTGTTGTGCACTCACTCATCATATCTACGATTATAATAATTATTATATTATGATAGTCCCTAACATTGATTGAACATTTATTATGTGCCAGGTACTGTTCGAAGCAAGTTTACATATATTAATTCATTTATTTCTCAGAATAATCCCCTGATGCAGGTACTATTACTTCCCCACTTAAAAGATGATAAAAATGAGGCACAGAGAGATTAAGTACCTTGTGTGAAGTCACACATTTAGTAAGGTAGAAAACCCAGACTTTGAACTCGGGTAGCTTGACTACAAAACCTGTCTTTAACCACTAAGTGAATAAGATAAATTATTTTGGAAAGTAAAAAAATTGTATTCTCCTTTACTGAGTTTCTCTGTTATCCAAAGAAGATGGTTATTAAAGCTCTATCTAGAAAATGTAAAGAGCCCCCTTCATTTTCCCTGCAACCAGCACAAAGAAAGGGACTCAGCATACAGGGTTCATTGTTGAATATATCACTCCATTCAAACACCCCACAACTGCAGAATTAAAACAGGTGTAAAGGAAGTAAAGATTTTATTTTAGTTGCTATTTCCCTTTATTAATACTGTGACGTTTCTTGTCTTTTATTCTTTTAAATGTTGGTAGTTCAATAGACGATTTATGCTCAAATAAAGAAGAAGAGATGCAATTTACCATCCAATCAGAATCAACAAATTATTTTAGGACCCTTGAACAGAGTTCCCAGGTATTTCTCTTGACCAAGAAGGAAATTCTTAGAGGAAAGACAGCCATTCTACGTGTATAATCAGGTACTCTGGCAACTCTGCAGATATATAAATGCAATTTTCCCTAAAAGGTCAATAGGGTCCAAAGAGAGTTCCAGGAGTAAGCTACTAACATGTTATTTTCTTAATTTGAGAACCACTCAGATTCTAAAGTGAAGGTGTTAAATATGTAATACCACCTGCCTGTGCTGGTCTGTTTTTATCATCCCAGGATCTAATCTGATATTTTCTATCATCTATACATGCTGCCTTCCCCAGACCAGAAGGCTAATTCCCTAGTCTGCTTTCTTAATGGAAGATATTTTAAACAAATAATCATATCATCTTTTATTTCACTATGTGACATTTTCATTTCCAGAATTTCTAATTGGTTCTTTTTTATAACCACCTGTTCTTAGTCATAGCTCCTGTTTTTGTTTTATAAGTTATTTTTATTTTTACAAATGTTATTCTTCCTTATATCTATTTGAGGATCTGCACATACTTAAACTTTTTTTTTTTTTTTACATTTCTTGATAATTTTGGTTTCCCTTGGGGTAAATTTTCCTATTGTTTGAGTTTTTGGTTGTTGTAACATTAGTTTTCCTTTAAAATTTTTGTTTTCATGCCCATTTGTGAGGGTAAATATTTTTTCCTTACCTATGCTCACCCCTCCCTGTCTGGCACTTATGGTTACCTCCACCTGACCCCCAAGTTTCTGGAGTTCAGAACCAGGTCTTATATTAACAACACGGTACTCTCATTTGAGGTGGATATTGCAGATTCAGTCCACACCAGCTTGTGACGGGCCGTAATTTTCAGCAGTGAATCTGTATCTGTTCTCTCCTTCCACCCTAGCTCTACATATTAGTTGCAGGTTTTTTCAAGTCTCTCTTTGCAGAAAAGGGTTCCTTCCCTGCCTCAGTCCCTGTAAGTCTGTATTCTTCTGTTATGCTTAAGGTCTTTTTTTTTTTTTAACTGCAGGAACAATTTATGGCTACCACTTCTGTTTGTGGTCTGAAGACCATCAGTCAGGCCTGGAGTCACTGCTGTGTTTCCATTATGTCTCAAATCCAGGTATATGTTCATTCTTCTTAAGCAGGGTAAAATTATTTTATTTACTAAATACTTAAGGAGCACTTACCATACACCAGGCATAATTCTTTGTACAAAGGAGGCAGTAATGAACAAAAATATGTTCTTCTAATATAGTTTTTCCATTCTCATTGTGTCTTTGAAGAGGTATAGAGTGGTGACTGAGTAGGAGAGTAAGATATGTATTTTGACCATATGGTTATCTTGACCAGATGACCATCTCTATCATCTTGACTAGAGGATGCTCTTTTAAACTATTATATTTCCTTACCTTCTACAACACTAAATAGTATTTTCTAAGCTTATCTGATCATAAGTTTCATCTAGGATATTTAACAAGAATACAGAACAGAGGGCTTATTACACATTTATTGAATCAGAATTTTCACAGAACAAGCCTGGAAATGTGGAACTGTTTAATAAAGCTCTCAGATAAGTCTTATGGGGAATAAGTTGGAGAAACACTGTTATAAAAATATATAATTATATAAATAAAAAAGTCAGCAAATCTACAAAGAAAGAAAAGCCAGCCTGTTCTGTTAAAACTAGTATTCTCTATTAGCTTGAAAGAATAGTGAAAATGGAAGCAATAAAATATTGAAGAAAAATTTGGGAAACTGTTTTGTCTTCTAGCTTCCCTTCAATCAGGCTACCTAGGTTGTGACTCAATTTTCAGAAGCATTAATAAGTTCCGGAACATATGATACATCTAATTCAGAGTGTTAAAAACTACATTCCAAAATTAAGTAGTTCGATAATTACTCTCCTAGCTGTTTCCTTTCATAAATAATAATAAGATATACATACAAAATGTTTACTCATATTTAAATTAGATTCTTTCATTATTTTACTCAGATAAAAAGTTACGACAAAAATAGATTGAGTGGTGAATATATACTAACCGACAAGATATCTGGCCTCATGAATCTTAAATATAAAGGTGAGATGTCTTTTTTGAATGATAGTAATATAAGATATTTCATATTGTGTTATTCCTAATTATAGTGATGTTACAATATTATTAAAAATAGAATATAGCCACACTGTGGATAGAAGCTACTATAATTCTATAGTAATAAAAGGAGACATACATGTTTATCAAAGTACTTAAATCTAAGATATAGACTCCTTATAATAACATTTTACAACTTAGGAGATCTAAAATTATTTAAAATATATCAATTTAGTAGGATCACTTTAATAGGAGAGTCTTCTTGAGTTTAACAACTATAGTTACCATTTCATTTTAAGATATTGGTAAAATATTTTATCACCTTGAATAATGATCATGCTAATTTATTAATATCATGCTAAGAGTATATACCCTACATCTGTGAATGAGCTATAGAAAACAGTATATTTGACATAAACATTCGTGATGAGATATTATGTTCTCACCTATAGAGTCAGGCAACTGTTGCAACATATTGGATGACAGTAAGAGGTCCTCCAGGGCTTCACATCCAGAAATGTCCATGTCAACTGTTTCTATTCTGTTTTTTGACATATCCAGGTATACCAACGTCTTTAACTTCCCTATAGACTTGATGACATTGCATAAACTCAGGGTTAGTAGAGAAACTTTCAGGAAATATTTTAAAGTTGTAAAAACCACAACACCATAAATTAATTTTAAAAGCAAATGCAACAATAACAAGTTTTGGCGAGAATGTGGAGAAACCATAACCCTCATACATTTCTAGGAGGAATGTAAAATTATACAGCCACTTTGGAAAACAGTTTGGCCATTCCTCAAAATATTAAACATAGAGTTTCCATATGACCCAGAAATCACTAGGTACATACTCAAGAATGAAATATACATCCACAAAGAAACACAAATGTTCAAAGCAGTGTTATTCACAACAGGCAAAAAGTGGAAACAACCCAATGTCCATCAAGTGATGAACAGTTAAACAAAATGTGGTACATCCATAAGCTGCAGTATTATTTAGCAATAAAGAGCAATAAAGTAGCGATACATGCTACAAAATGGATGAACCTTGAAACATGCAGTGAAAAATGCCAGTCACAAAAGACCACCTATTGTATGATTCCATTTATATGAATTGTCCAGAATAGGCAAATCTATGGAGTCAGAAAGTAGATAAGGATTGCTAGAGGCTGAAAGGTCAAGAGAAAGGGAGTAACTGCTAATGTTTCTTTCAGTGGTGATGGAAATGTTCAAAGTTAGATTGTGGTGATGCCTGTTCAATTATGTGAGTGTTCTGAAAACCATTGAACTGTATACTTTAAATGGGTAAATTTTATGATATGTGAATATATCTCCCAATAGAGACAATATGTTAAAAGATAGCAGCAAATGGGCTTCCCTCATGGCGCATTGGTTGAGAGTCTGCCTGCTGATGCAGGGGACGTGGGTTCATGCCCTGGTCCGGAAGATCCCACATGCCACGGAGTGGCTGGGCCCGTGAGCCATGGCCGCTGAGCCTGTGCATCCGGAGCCTGTGCTCCTCAACGGGAGAGGCCACAACAGTGACAGGCCCACGTACCACAAAAAAAAAAAAAAAAAAATAGCAGCAATAATCTCAAAGTTGCTGTAGAATTAAGTAAATTGAAAGAAAGAAAGAAAAAGGAAGTAAGGAAAAGAAAGGAAAAAAGTTGCCACCTAAACAACATATGCTGACATTCTGATTCTTACAATTTCAAATGCATAAGAAACATATTAAATTGTGATTTGGACTTCATCTTACTACGTAAAATCAATTTGTTCATTCAACAGTCCTTTTGTTCTTTTGAGGATCTACTATGTACCAGGGCTTTTGTTATATACTGGAGAACAATCATGAATAAGTCAGCTATGTGAGGGAAGAGACTTGTCATGATATAGATAAAGTCTTGGGAAGAGACTTGTCATGATATAGATAAAGTCTTTAAGGTGCTTATAGCAGTGAAGGAAACTGTCAAATAAATAACTATAATACCCTATGATATGTACAATAAAAAAAGCATGTAGAGAATGCTCTAGAAACAAAGGGATGCAAATTGCCTGGAAGACACTGCTGTCAAGAAAAGGAGAAACTGTACCTGGAAGAGAGAACAGCACAGAGAAGTGTGAGGAAGCGTGGTGTGTTTGAGGGAGAGTGGGAGATTCAACGTCACTGAATACAGTGATGAAATTAAGCATCATAAGAAGCCAGCTGTTAAACGGCCTTGCCTGTCATGTGAGGATTACGTGATCTCTATCTTATAGGCAAGGAGAGCTATTCAAAGCTTTTAAGATGGTGAATGACATAATCAGATTTGTGTTTTGAAATAATGACTTCAGGGAAATGTGAAGGGAAGATTCATGACTGGGGTTAGAGTAGATCTGAAAGGATTAGAAGGATTTGGAAGCAGTTTAGCTGAGGAGATGAAAGGGACCTGAGTTAAGACAGCAGAAGTGAGGATGAAGAGGGGATGGATCAAGAAAAATTTAGATGTGAAATGATTGGATTAGTAACTGATTACTGAGGACAGGGGAGGAATCAGGTCATACATTGCACAGGGAGTGAATAGTGATTGTTTAGCTTGGACATGTACTACGGGAATTAGAGCAAGATAAAATCCTTCATTTTCCTTTTCTTTAAGGGCATGATTTGCAAATAAATGCCCCACATATATCTGTGTTCAATGGGTCATCTGCTTGTTGGTCTACCTGTATACAATTTACTATACTGTCTCTACTTATTTGACAGAGTATAAACACATAAATATTACATAAACAAATTTATTATGCAAGCACACACTTGGCACTGTGCTAAGTACTTTATACATATTACTTGACATAATACTTTATATTCTTGCTGCTCAGAACGTGTTTTACACAGCAGCAGCATTGGTACAACCAATGTTTGTCAGAAATGTGGAATCCAGACCCACTTCAGACCTATTGAATCAGAATCTGCACTTGGACACACATTAAATAAAGCTTAGAGGTTAAGTAATGTCACATGCTGGTTTCCCTAAGAACTGGAGACAAAGAGAAATTTATGAGAGAGATTCTTGGAATTAATACCAGGGGAAAGAAAGAGGGAAGGAAGGAAGCAGGATTGGACAGATGAAGGTGGGCTATGATGAAGTTTTGAGGAATTCCTCAGCTGACCCTTCAAATAGTATTGAAGTAGCAGGGAAGGGGCCAGGCCTTCAGAGTCTTATTTGATTGATCACTGGCTACAGGTCTCCTGGAATAGGGGTGTAACCCTGCATGAGAAAGTTCTCTCAGCTGAGGCAATTCCTGAAGAGGGTGGAGAGCTGCAAGCAGAATGCCCAGAAGCTGGGGAGTTCATTCAGGATGATAATGCATGACAGGTTATACTACAAGTAGCATTCCAAAGTTGCCCCATTAATAAGGGGTGGAGCTAAAATTCAAACTCGTTTTTACTGGAATTCAGACTACAAAGCCTACCGATTACATTAGCACTTTCTGACTGACGCCTTAATTAACTCAACTCACATCTCTAGCCCTGCTCCTCCAGTTCCCCATGTGGGCAGAGGGCGAACACAGTCTTAGAACAGGTGAATAGTTGCTAGGCTCGGAACTGGGTACTCTGGGTGAGTCAGGCCACGGGACTGAGTTTCTCCTCATGCCTAGAAATATGTTCCTTGGAAAAATACTGTCACTTTACTTATAGCTCTCCACCCCAAGGAACTATTATGTTACCTTAGCTCATCTCTTCTGATGAGCATAGAAAGAATAATATATGTGATTATGTGTCTATGTGTGTGTATATTTATTTTTTTGTTTCATTATGATGAGAAAATTTCTTTTCTCTTTGAAGCTTCCTGAATTGCTATCTCCAGCAAACTCAATAAATATTTTGGTGTGAAGTTTCTAAATATCTTTTTTCGGAAGCAAAATAACAATTTGGTGTTTATTTTTGTCTTTCTAAACCCTTACTTTCAAATATCTTATAAAAGCAATAGTAGCCTGGAGTGATAAAGACCTTTGAGGCCCAATGTCTCAGAGTTCTTGAGGATGCTAAATGTTGCTCCAACATCTCTCTGAACATAGAGGGGCCTACAGATGAGTGGTGGACAACAAATAAAATGTGGAAGCCATCACAAGCAAAAGAAGATATTGGAGTTTGCTGTTTAGTCATATTTTGGTTGATTGATCTTAGAGTGATGGCCACAAGACAGAGCTATGTAGCAAACTAATTTTTGATCATTATCTACTTGCTTCTCTGATTTATGAAAAACAGTGGAAAAATGAAAGCCCAGGCTTCCAAAAGTATTTAAAAAGTATATTAGCTTAATGTATTTTGGTACATGAACTAAAAATAAAAAGGAACTTGCTTTTTTCCCTGTGTCTTATGACAGCAGTCCCCAACCTTTTTGGCACCAGGGATTGGTTTCATGGAAGACAATTTTTCCACAGACCGGGGTGGGGGAGGGAGGATGGTTTGGGGATGATTCAAGAGCATTACATTTCTTGTGCACTTTATTTCTATTATTATTACATTGTAATATATAATGAAATAATTATACAACTCACCATAATGCAGAATCAGTGGGAGCCCTGAGCTTGTTTTCACTTGCCACTCACTGATTGGGTTTTGATATGAGTCTGCAAGCAATCGATTTATTATGATCTCTGTGCAGTCAAACCTCCCTGCTAATGATGATCTGTATTTGCAGACGCTCCCCAGAGCTAGTATCACTGCCTCAGCTCCACCTCAGATCATCAGGCCTTATATTCTCATAATGAGCTTGCAACCTAGATCTCTCACATGCTCAGTTCACAGTAGGGTTCGTGCCCCTATGAGAATCTAATGTCGCTGCTGATCTGACAGGAGGCGGAGGTCAGGCGGTAATGCCAGCGATGGGGAGAGGCTGTAAATACAGATGAAGCTTCGCTCGCTCACCCACTGCTCACCTCCTGCTGTGTGGCTTGGTTCCTAACAGGCCATGGAATGGTACCAGTCCATGGCTCAGGGGTTGGGGACCTCTGTTTTATAACACTAAATATTTAGGATTAATCATCCTGTGAAACTGACAGACATGGGCTGAAGACTGCATTCAAGATTAACCTTTCAAAGTCAAGCATTTCTAGGTAATTGCATAACAACTAATTGCCAACACTGGACATTAAAAAAACCATGCCTGTTTAGGGTAGGGAGGTGTGGGGTATTCCCACAAAGAGCATCACAAAATGTGGAATTAAGTGTACCAACTAAAGTGAGAAATCCACTTAAACTTGGTAGTATATAATAAAAAATCTACTTTTGAAGCAGAAAAAAATTAGGCAGCACTGTTTTACAGAAGATTTAATCACTACTTTTCCATTTAAATAATACACTAACTAAGGAATTAGAGGTCTGAGTTGATTTCCAAGGTTGGATTTTGGGAATGGAGTAACTGTGAAAAGTAAGATGAACCTAATTCTCATTTATACCTTCTATTGATTCTATAGCAACAGAATTTTGGAGCATCAGAGGAACAAAAGCCTCTGGAGCTGGTATGAATTACAGATCCACCATTTACTGGCTGTGTGACCTTGGCCCAGTTACTTACTCTTTCTGTTTCAGTTTCCTCATCTATAACATGGGGTTGGTAATAAATCTGCTTCACAGGGTTGCTGTGAGAATTTGGTGAATCATTTGTAAAATATCTAGATAGTGCTTAGCCCATGATAAATGCTATGTAAGTGTTTTTGAATAAATGAATACATTGAAGAAGCAGATATAAACTTTTCCAACTAGACATACATTCTGATTCCTCAGTATTTGCATAAGGGATTGATCACTGTCTTACTTGTTGTCCCAGGGTTTGTACATACCTTGAATATGATACAAATCAGTCTCTGCTATGTGTAGTGGAATACAGATTTGTCTCTCATGTTATATGTGAGCCCCTCAAACAAATATATTCAAGGTCATTGAGTATATTATTTTTGTAACCCTGACATTAACATGGTTTCTAGTTCATAGAGGTATATGTGTGGTTTCAAATGGTTTTTGAATAAATCAATAAATAGAAAACATGCATGCTTTTCTGTTTTGCATTTGTGATGATAGTAGAAATGTATTCCTTTGGTGAGAGGAGAAAGTATTTTTTCCCTAATCTTTTGTCATATTTTCTTCTTTATGTGGTCCCATCCTTGTTCAAAAGAGAATAAGCTTCCTGTTCTTGTTGCTTTTGCAAAAATTTTAAAAAAATTTTAAATGTTAATTCAAACAAGGAATAAGTTTGACTTTGGGAATACACATCTAAACCTCAGTGACTGAAGAATTATTACACAACAAGCTGCCCTGGCTTCTTAGTCCAATGCAAGGAGTTTAGAGTTGGCTTTCACCAGAGACCCTTGTGGTTGTTGTTGTTGTTGGTGGTGGTGTGTGTGTGTGTGTACATGCTTATATTCAAGTGCATGTATTATGAGTGGTAAGAAACAGTGTTTTATGGAAAGCCATTCTTTCACTGGATGAAAAAGGAATGAATAGTCACACTCAATGAGTTGACTGATAAACCTACTTTTCAGGAGGTGTTGTTGGATTTTCTGTTATTTGAGAAGAAAAATCGATTCTAGTTTAACTTTCTATTTTTAACAATGTATGCTCCTTGCCTTTTTCAAAAAAACTCAAATGCGTTCTATTGGAAATCACCTGAACCAAGAGAGAGAGATTTATTTTGTGCAAGAGCTCTAACAATATGAGCAGAAACCATTATCTAGTTACCTACAAGAAGGTTGATTTTATAAAACTAAGACTTGGTATTATGTATAGCATTGTTTTTCATTTAACAATGTGAACTTTTCAGCTTTTGAAAAACAGTAAATAGGGAAGGAGATGAAAAACATACTCCTAAGAGAATAAGAAATAATTTCATACATTTTACACATCTATAACACTCATAAAAGTTATATGAAATATTAAAAAAACAAATTAGTGGAAAACACTTGATGACAGAACACTCCTAACAAATGTTTAACTTTGAAATGAAAACACTGGGATTTAAGATGTAAGATTAATCATTATCAGTTATAATTAATATACAACATAGATGCTAGACAACATGGAATAATAAAAACTTACATACCCCAGGTAGCACTTGCAATGCATTATTATCCATCCACAGTTCTCTTAAATTTTGTATTTGATCCATAACTTCAGGCTAGGAGAGGAGTAGGGAGAAAAGAGAGAGGAGAAGAAAACTAAATTACTCTTTTCTCGTCACAATATAACATGTAATTTCTTGGATCTGGAGCTTTGATTTGGGAATCTAGTGTTAATCCTCTAAAAAATTCCAAGTTTAACAGACCTCTTCCAGCAAAACTGGCAATCCCTGAGGTAACCAACCTAGAATTTATGTGGAAGCAATCAGAACAACAATAATAAAAGTTAAAATCTATTACTCTCCCTTAACACCCTACAATTATCCTTTGTAGTATTTATTATACTCTACTCTGTCTTCTTCACTAGAGTATAAGTTTTTGAAGGGCAGAGTAATGTTTGTTTTTTAATCACTGTATCCTCATATCCCCATTGCTTGCCATGATACTTGGTAAATAGTAGGTTTTGATCATATGTGTGTATTAACACCATACACACAAACATCTCCCCCCCTCGCCCCTCTCCCAGGCATTACATTACCATGATGTGATAATAGTATAAACCCACTCATTTCTTATCTTTTCATTTACTCAACAAATAATTAGTTGTTGAATAGTGAGGATGCCTACTACGTGGAACACACAGTGCACGATCCACAGTTATTAAAACTCAGTTCCTGCCTGGAAGTAGCTGATGATCTAATTGGGGAGACAAATGCATATAAATAACTAAAACACAAGGCATCGTATGGGAGAAAAGAATAATGTAGAGAAGTCCAGAGAAAAAAGAGAGATAATATAATCAAGGTGTAACCTACAGTGCATAATGAAACACTTTAACTCCCTAACTAGAAGCTGTCTCTAGCTTCTATCTCCTGGGCAGCAGACTATATAGAGAAGATAGATGTTGCTATTGCTGTCAGCATCATTTCTTGATTTATGATGACCTATTGCTGTTTTCTTTTCAGAAATATCCCCTCCCTCACCCTAAGGCCACCTGCTTCCCTTGAAGTTGAATCCTTTTTACCACTTCAGGGAACTGACAAAGGCCTGAGCTAATTAGTGCATTATCTTCACCTGGCCACAGGGTTTGGCTCAAGGATCCATTCAGAGCAGATAAGAAGAAATGGTTCTCTGACTGGGACTTCTAGGGAAAAGACTTGCTCTTGCCTACTGGATTTGAAACTGGAAGGGTACAGCCCTGGGGGCTTCAGGCACGAGGAAAGGGGAAAAGCCTGTTTGAGTTAAAAGATGGATCCTGATGACATCATATAAGCCTAGAATTAAGCCACACCTGTAGTCAGATTTTTTTTGTCTCTTCCAACTGAAAAAAAATCACTGAAAGAAGATACAACCATAGTTTAATAAAATTTGAGACCTAATTAGGAAAGCCAGTGTATTTGATAGAATACTTGTGGAAAAGAATGGAATTGTATCAATGTTACTATTAGACTATTGATAATTGTGGGTCAGTACAATACACTTCAGAGACTTCCAGGACAACTTTGGCAATAGTCTCTGATACATTTAGCCTGCAATTGCAGTGGAACGTGGTACTATTCCTGGGAGAAGTTTCATTTATAACAAGCATCAAAACTTAAAGTTATGACAGGGAAAAAAAAGGACTGCATGAGTAAGTGCAGGGGGATACTTTGTGTAGGAAATATTCCACTGTCACTTAGATCGTAGGGAACAGGCAGTGAACTACTGGAAAACATCAGTCACATGATGCAATTTTTCTAAGCCCAGGCATCATGCAGACCTTAGGAGAAGAGAAAGAGTTGCATACCTGATAAGTTCAACACAACTTTATGTATGTAATAAGATAGAGATTAGTGTATAAACTTGAAACAGTGAGCCTTATTCAGGATGGACTAGATTATGCTGTGGTAACAAATTAATCCTGAAATCTCAGTGTCTTAACACAACAGGATTACTTCTTACTCTCACTATATGTCCCATGTGGTTTTCTGCCCCCATGATCTTGTGTTACCTGCAAATCAAGACTTCCAAAAGAGCCAAAGCAGGAAAGACTATGGAAAACTAGCCACTGCTCTTAAAGATCTCAGGCTGGAAGTGACACTTATCACTTCTGCTTATAGCTCATTGTCCAGAACTGTTTATATGGCCAGGACCTAAGTTTAGGGAAGGCTGGGAAATGTAGGAGGAATTCATGGAATATTTGGTGAACACTACTGCCCCTGCCACACAGTGACACCATATGAGAAAAAGAATGACAAGAAGGAGTATATAGTACTTTCATAATTTAGTTATCCCTTCATTCAGTAAGTACTTATTAAGCAGCTTCTAGGTTCCAGGCACTGCACTAGAGTCATAATGCATGGTATGGTCTCTGCCTTCAGGAAACCCATGGTCTATTTCTTGAGCAAACATACAAAGAACAAATACATGACATTATGGGAATATAAAGAAGGGGGTACCTATATGCTTTAGTATTGAGGGAAACCAGACATGGATTCATGGAGCTGAGATGTGAAGGAGCTGGTCAGAAGAGAGGAGAGGAGAGGAGAGGAAACACATTTTAGCCAGAAGCAGAGTGGTGAGAAACAGCATGGTGTAGGAATGGTAACAACAGGCAGTTTGCTTTACACGATTGTCAAGTTTAAAATGGAATAAGTAGCAGAAAATGAGCCTAACAAAAGAAGGTGCCAGTCTGTGAAGGCCTCATGTTTTGTTAGGGAGATAGGACTTTACCTTATGGTCTAGAAGCATAAAAACTTTCTAAAGGAAAGTGATTTTGGAAGACCAATGTTTTATATGTATCACTCTATCCTGGTGGAAAAAGGAAACAAAGAAACCAGAAAAGCTTATTAGGACTAGTAATAAAAGAGATAATGAGGAATAAAGAGAAGTTGGATTCAGAAAACGTTTAGAAGATGCATGGCCCCCAGTTTCCCAGTACTTAGTAGTGCCACCAATGGAGGTGCAGAATTTGGAGGTAGGAGCAGATTTATGAAAGAGACTGAATTTAGTTTTGATCATGATTAGCTTTAGGTTCCTGTGAGACACAGGTGGAGATGTCCAGAAATCAGGTGGCTATTAAAATCTGAAGCTTAAGGAATAGGTCTGTGCTAAGGTTGTACGACTTAGGCATTTTGTGGAAATAGAAACCCATGTGGATGAGCTCCCTACGGGGAATGTGAAGGGACTCAGAGGTGCAGGTGACCGAGGAAGGAGCCATGTGGAACACTAACACTTGAGAATTGAAAACAGGAAGTGCTGCTGGCAAAGCCCATTAACAATTCCCAAGAAATAAAAATAAGATCCTGGTAATAAAATAAATTCTAACCCTTTTTTTCCCTTTGTACTTCGTCTAGTTTCACTTGCTCATAGGGTGCCGGGTGCAGAGGCCTTGCCCCCCACACTTCAGACTAGAGTTTCTTGTGCAAAACAGCTGCGCCCAACACCTCAGCTCTAGGCCGTGTGCAGAAGTGCTGTGCATGATACCGAAATCCAAGATGGCGTCAGTGGGCCATGTGTAGAGACACTGTACCCAGCACTGTGATCTGGAGTGACTGCCGGAAGCAGCACAGCTGAACCAGACCCAGGAGGACGCTGTCCCTGCCCTGATGAGGAGACCCCTATGAAGCAGCTCAGACCACAGCCCGTGGGGGAGAACTTGTGCTGTAGGGCACGAGCTCACACCTCTCCATTCTCTGATCAAAGAATAAAGCTTTCCTTTGCTTCGGAACCAAATTCAGTCTCATTCTATTGGCACAAGCAACACCAAGCAGAAGGACCCTTGTTGGGGCCTGACTCGAAAGGGTCAGTAACAGAAGGGCAAACTACAGAAGAAGGCAAGAAGAAATGTAGTCCAGAGGAGTAAAGGGTTATTAAAGTCCAATGAACAGAATTGTGTTAAGAATAAGTAAGTGAACAAGAGTATCATATACTGGAGAAGTGTCCAGTAAAATAAGAGATGAAGATGTCCACTCAATTTTGGAAATAGTAGCATGCTGGTAACCTTACTGATAGCCATTTCATGTGATAACTGTATTATAGTGGGTTGAAGATAAATGAGGCAAATAAATGGGGACAATACAGATAGAATATTCTTTGTAAAGTTTGGATGAGAGGTGAGGAGAGAAGTTGTGGGGCTAGGCAGAAATTGAGGAAGCTGAGGGAAAAAAAAGCTGATAACAAGACACTAGCAAAGAGGAACAGATTAAGGACAGACAAAATGGTATAAAATTAATGGAGTAAATTCCAAGAGGTGATAAAAAAGATGGGATTGATAGCACAAAAAGAGAGTCTGCCCTTGAATAGAAGTGAGACACCTCATTTACTGAGACTCAAGGGAAGGTAGTAAGGTTGATGTGGTTGTAGGTGGGCATAGTGGGGGAAGGCTGGAAGTTGAGAGGGAGCATGTCTGAAGGTCTCAAATTCTCTTAATGAAGTAAGGAGCAAGGTAATCTGTTGAGCTGGCAGGGCAAGAATTTTTTATACGAAGAGCACTTTGGGAGAATGGTTCATACTGGAATTGTTGGAGGGGAATCAAAGAGGAAATTAAGGGCAATCAAAAGAGCTCTATCAATGGTAACTATTTTAACTTTTGGGGGAGCCAGGTGGGAAACTGACAGTCTAGGAAAAAAAAAAGAAATAGGAGATTTCAGGTTTCCATGAGGTCAAAGAGGAGTATAGTAGGAGTGACAGATTGAGAGAAGTAGAAGGATAAAAAATTAGATGAGAGAGCAAAAGTTCAGAGTTTAAGATTTCTGAAGTAGTTCCAGGCAATGAAAAAATTCAAGCTTGTAACCCTGGGTAGTATGACATCTTGGTGTGTGTGGGCAGGGGAGGAAGCTGTGGGAACATAAGGTCTTGCATGATCTCCAAGGATTTGGGTAACCTTTGGTGGACTGCATAGTTTGCTCCCTTGTCTGTGCTACACAAAGTGGCAGATAAAACTGACCAATTATACCTCTAAAGTACCTCTCACAGCGGGTTCTACTGGGGACTCTAGACATCTAAGACAACTAGGAGAGGGATTACTGATGCTAACCTATATTTCTACTTTATTTCAAAAGTTCCCATTTAATTTATTTAATAATATAATAAGGTAATAATAGTCCTACTTTACAGATGAAGAATCCGATAATCATTTTCTGGGGAAAATGAGAATAGTTTGATGAGGTTGCATAACTGCAGCTGGGATTATTACTCAAGTCTCCTGGCTCCAAAAATGACATCATTTTACAGCTTAAGACTGAAATTCTGAAATAATGAAGAATGCTGGTGATCACAAATGCCCAATAAAGAAAGTAGAGCATATGCTGGATTTCTAAAAAAAGATAATATTTTTATTACTGGGTGTTATAATAAAATGTGTCACAGAGGAAATTTCAGCAACTTTCTAATAAAAACAGAGACAAAATGTATTCAGCAGATCAATACATAACCTTGTTGAAAAAACATGAAGATGCAATGATGTCTCATGACCAATAGACAATTTTAAAGTGGATCTCGGAGCTAAACTAAATGGCTTACACCCAACCAAACACATAAATTGCCTTTTTTCATACTGCTTAACTTCATTCTCAAAGTCAATTGTTTGCATTAAAAATGAGTGAATTAAATCAAGAATGGCTTGGCATATTTAATGCTGATGAAAGTGCTGTGAGCTGGGCACTCACATAAACTGCTTTGATGATTATAAATTCATTTGGTGTTTTAGGAAAACATTTTCAAATATGTATCTCATTTCTCAAAAGTGTTCACATTTGTTTTGGGGCAACTATCTTACTGAAATCATCTGAAATATGGAAAAATCTTATTGCAGAAAAATTTCATTGTAGAATAATTAATAATATTAAAAAGTTGGTCACACTTTAAATAAACTACAGCATAAGGAAAGAGCTAACCAAATTATGATAAAATGTGTTGGTATAGCATACAAAAATGAATTATCTATATTTTTATGTAAGATATACCTTGCAAATAATAGCAAATGAAAAACAAGTTTAGAAAATTCGTATAGCACAAATCAATTGAACATAAACTTTGAAAAGTTATATATTTATGAATACATAAACATACAGTGAAAATAGGAATATATAGAATAGATGCACACCAAATTAAAAATAGTAATTGTTCTGGGATTGGAGTAAGAGTAAGAAGGAGAACATAGAAGATTTCTACTTGATCTACAGTGTTTTATTTCTTTACAAAAAAAATCTAACTCAAATACAAAAAAACAGTTAACATTTGTTCCTTTTGGTTGGCAGGTGTTTAATACATTACTTTGAAATTTTTATATCTTTATATTTGTTTTCATTTTTAAAACATTAGAAAAATTATGATGGAATAATAATTTTTTCTTCATTTGCATTTCTTCTGTATTTTCCAAATTTCCTACAGTATATAGGCATTAATTTAATAAAAAATTAGAGAACATTTCAGTGTCTTGTCTTACATTTACACTTACCTAAACCACTGTAGAATTATCTTTGAAGTGATCTTACTTTTATTAGCTGAAATGAGCTAAGAAAAGGGTTACAACAGTTTTACCAAAAATAGAACATATATTTTCCATGACTACAGACTACAACAAATTCAAATAACTCCTGTCATGTATATGCAGTTTTATCCTGTTCTCTTTTTTTTTTTTTTTTTTTTTTGCGGTACGCGGGCCTGTCACTGCTGTGGCCTCTACCGTTGCAGAGCACAGGCTCCAGACGCGCAGGCTCAGCGGCCATGGCTCACGGGCCCAGCTGCTCCGCGGTATGTGGGATCTTCCCAGACTGGGGCACGAACCCGTGTCCCCTGCATCGGCAGGCAGACTCTCAACTGGAAGGCAACAGTATGGAACCTGCTTCAAAATGCTGACAAATACACTAGAAAGTGGTTTTTCAAATCCATAAGTGTAAAATAACCAACGCAAATTTAAAAAATTATATTCTCCAATCAAAGTGACCCAATTATGATATTTCATTGAGATGTTTCAGTTATTATAGTTTTTCTAAATTTTGAGATCAATACTTTAAAGTATTATTTTATTTTTTTTACTTTTACCATTTTTGTTTGATAATGTTAGAGTTTGCAATTTGCCAAGGAAACATGACTACATTTTAAGAAACTTTCCCTCATTTTCCTTCAATTTTTTATTTAATAATACACTTAGCTTATTACCAGCTCTAAGGCTCTCACAACTGGGAAATCTTTTATTTATGAATTCTATGGTGCACTTTTGAAACTCTTTCTGATACACAAAATAACTAAAACTGTTCAGCTTTTTTTTTTTTTTTTTTTTTTTTGGTACGTGGGCCTCTCACTGTTGTGGCCTCTCCCATTGCGGAGCACAGGCTCTGGACGTGCAGCCTTAGCTGCCATGGCTCACGGGCCCAGCCGCTCCGTGGCATGTGGGATCTTCCCAGACCGAGGCAAGAACCCGTGTCTCCTGCATCGGTAGGTGAACTCTCAACCACTGCGCCACCAGGGAAGCCCTGTTTGGCTCTTGATGACAAGCCTACTTGTTCATTCTCTCAATTTTTCTGTCCTACATGCCTTTAGACTGTTTAATTTCTTCAGTTAATTTCTTTGGATATAAAAACGTTAGCTCCATAGAGTCCGAGCCTATTTCCAGGTTACATTAGTTTCATGTTTCTCAATTTTATTTCAGATGTCACTCCTACTAAAATGTTCATAAATTTTGAAGCTTTGGTTTTGGTTTAATTACTGTAATTAGGTAACGTAGGAAAATATTTTTATATTTCATAAATTATTGAATAAATAAATAGACATTCTTAACAACAATAATAAAATGCATTGCTGAGAAAACCAGATTAATTTATAATTAATTAAAACACTTTCAACCATAAACTAATAGGAATATTTTAACATATATGTGAATGTAATACATTCCATTTAAATAATCAAGTGAATATATTGATGGCACACAGGAAGTAATCCACAGATGATATGATGTCAAGATGGAGAGACAATCCATTAAATGACTGAATTAGTATCCAAAATAATCTGAAAATATTGGAAGACATTAATTTTCATTTGTTTATAAATAACATTCATTCAATCAAGAAGTACTATGTACCCCATGCAAAGAAGGCACTATAAATGTCTTTGGGAATTTAATTCAGACTGTAATAGGGCTGTCCCTACATCTTTTCTGTCAATGTCCTGCTCTATATGCAAAATATGTGGGTTGTTGCCTTCTAAGTGCCTAAGCATTAAATGTCTTCAACAAACTAGAGTGTATTCAGAATATCTGGAAACCATGCCATAGAAGAAATGGTTAAAATGCCTTAAAATGTTGGGCTGAAAAATGGAAGATGTAGGTGTCAAAGATACCCATCTTTGAGTACCTGAGGGTTGCTGTAAGGAAGAGGGGTTGGGTTTGTTCTCTCTTCACCCCCAGGTCAGAACTAGAATCAATGAGGAAAGTTGCAGGAAACTGGATGTAAGTAAGTACTACACAGGAGTGACTTTTTCCCAGTTAGATCTCTCTAAAATGAAATAATCTAATTTCCTTTAGGAGACAGTGACTTTTCTCTCAAAGGAACACATAGCTCCTTAAGAAGATATAAATAAAAAGAACAAAGCAATTACAACAACAAAAGCTAATTTCTATTGGTCACTTGTGACATTCAGGCACTTTTCCAAATGCATTTACATAGATTATTCTCTGTGAAACTTCAGAACTATCATTGGACAGGTGGGTACTATTATTGGACAGGCAGTAAGCAGAATGATTAAGAGCATGGTTTCAGGAGCTAGCCTGAGTCCAGACCCAGGCTTTGTCACTTACTTGCTGTCAAATGTTGGCTCAGGTTCCTCTTCTGTAATGGGTAGATAACAGGAGTACTCCCCACATGGGGGGATAATGAGGAATAACTGTGTTACAACATTTAAAGTGCTTAGAATAGTGTCTGTTCTAAGTGTTAGTGCTCAATGCTCAGTGCGTGTTAGCTATTATCCCCATTTTATAGACAAGAAAATTTAGGCATAAAAAAGCAAATTACCATGCCCAGAATTATATGGCTAATATACACAGAAGGCAAGAGCATGATCTTGAAGTTTTGTAAGATATAATGAATAAGGTTCAAAAGGAGATGAATATTCCAGAGAAAAGGTATGGTTCACATCTAGCATGATGCTACTTGGGCAGGTGGCCTTAGAATGGTGCCAAAAGAAATCAGATGTTAAAGACAGATTTTAATTTACTGAACAATTTTACTCAGTTAATATTTATTAAGAGTCTATTATGTACCAGGCACTAGAGAAAGAGTAGTAAACAAAACAACCAAGCCCTCATGGAGATTATATTCTGGTGTTTCACGTTTCCTAGGCTGGGTCCTACTAAATGTTATTAACAACTGGACAAGGGAAGCAATTATGGTTTCATGCTTTCCAATTTAATGTACTACCCTCCACCTAGATTGCAAACTTTGATGACCTATTCTCAATCTAAATTTAAGAGTGAAAACTGTATAACAAATACATTCTTGTCTCATAATTTGAATTGGTTTTCTTGCTTTTCTTCTCCAAAGAACTGCAGCTACTTCCTTCCTCCACCCTCTGTCTACACTGCAGCCAGTAGGTCATTTCATTATGTCCACTCTTGCTTGAAACAGTTTTTCCATTATCCAAAGAATACAAGGCCCACATACCTTGACCATATCAGACAAAATGACCCTCATCTGACCTTTGTTTACTTCTCAGCCTTTTCTTTCACAGCACCCTCAGTTAAACATGAGCCTCAAGGAAAACCCAACTCTTTGCTGTTCTCAAAGGCATCAAGATTTATCTTGCAGTCTGGTCTTTGTGAATGTTGTTCTTCAAACCTGTTCACCTGATCCCTGACTGTGTTAAGAATCCTTCCTTCTGTGTTGGTGTCCCTACTGTAGTACTTTGCAAATTACACTGTAAGATCTTTGAAGCAGGGAACTGAATCTTGTTCATCTCTGTATCTCCAATTCCTTCCATGGTAATTTGTGCATGCTAGTGCTTCAAAATTTCCATCTGAATTGAACAAAACAATCTATATTCATAATCAGTCTTTTCCTCTACACTATCTCAGTAACTCACTACCAAGTTCCCACTTAAAGTTTGTCATCACAAGTATATGTATCACTTTTGAAGTCTCAATTGCAAATATACCACTGGCTGACCATAATCTCCTATACTTCCAGTTCACTTACTCCAGTACCCTAGAACTCCCTAGAAGAGGTTATTGATATGATATATCACTGATATGCTAAATTTACCTTTATTTGCCTATCTTTCTTTCCTTACCACATGTAGATTCATGATAAACATTCCATCATTATAAACAGTTTCTCTCAAACATCTCTCAGCAGATGTGTCCTCTTTCCTTCTGTCACATTTGCCTAGATGAACTTAGTGTTTGTTGAATCCAACTTTCCGCCTTTTCTGCTACTGCACCAGGATTAGCTGAAGAAAATCACACTTTGTTTGACTGGTTTTACTGTAAATTCATGACAAGTACCTGAAATGTACACTGAATACTGACAGCGACTCTATTACTTTTCCCTGAGAAGTTACTTTTCAACTCTCTGAGACTATTTTATAGTTCTTCAATCTTGGATCCTCCTCTTACCCCAGTTTATAACTTAGCCTATATTTATCTGAAACAAATGAACAAGCAAACACACAACCTGAGGTGGATTTGTTCCAAAGGTAATGAAGCTTAAGTTTCAGGCTTCCCACATGCATGGTTAGAAAAATTTGCAGAGGAATATATTTTAAAAACAATTAGTTAAGATTCCTGTTGTTTGCTACATAGACTTTCCCTCCATCATAGTTCCTTGGGTGTAATGTGGCACAATTGGAATTGTGTTTAGTTGAAGCTGAGTTGGGGATACATTTAGTTTGAATTTAGTGCATTATGTTTATGTGTTTTGTAGTCACTTCTGGAGTTTTCTTTCACTAAGCACCTCTGGCCCTCCCAAATTTGTATCCCCTTTTGTCCATTTGAGATCTGGGTCATATCTCTTCCATCTTTTCTTGTCTTTGCAGGGATCCAGGCCTGGAGTAATCTTTTTTTCCAACACACATCAATTTCTGTCTCTACTAGGTCGCCTCCAGCCACATTCAAACATGCTTTAGTTTGTCTCATTGCCTGTAGAGTCTCTTCCAGCTACTTTTCCCTTTGTTTGCTCTTCTTCACAGAGACACTTTAGAAAAAGTTTGGCCACTATTTACCTTTGTTTTCTTATCTCCCATTTACCCTTCAAGACACTCTGATGTGTCCCTGAAAACTGCTCTTGTGCAGTTTTAGGGCTGGGGTCCCTAAAATACGGCTACATGAGTCAGACTTTTAGCTGCTAAAGTCAGACAATAAAGGATAAGTAGCAAATCAGGGGAAAAAAATCTTAAATGTAAAAATGAAAAACATATTAAAGACTAATTGATTAAAGAAAATTTTATAGTTATAAGTATTTTCAGGCTACAGAAAAAAATTTGCAGTTGTCAGTGCAGTTTTAAATTCTAGAATTGTTAGGTGATACATGGATGTTCATTAGTGCAAATTATAATTATGCTAAAATATAATTTCTATGTTATACCTATTTTCTCTATCTCTTATTAATGTTGAAAATACAGACATATACTTTTAGATACACCATATTCTATAATTTGCAATTCCTATGAGCTAATCTATGAAAATATCTAAAATTGTTTTATTTCCTCTGTATCAGATAAATATTTTTTCCAATATAGTTATTTTACTGAATGAAAAACAAACCTGAGTCACTATTTTTTTTATTTATCACTGTTAGTCAAGCCCACCCCCAAATGTGGATTAATTTACAATAGCAGTGAGAAATATTTTTTAATGAAACTGCTAAGATGTACATAAGAATCTATGTATAGCATTAGTTGTATTTTCTATAGATACTGGGAAAATTCTTTTTATATTACTACTTGATGATAACACTATTGGATTTTACTTATTTAATACAGTGAAAGTTAGTTTATCTGGCAAACCAATAACCTGAAATCTCTTTAAACTGTTAGTTCCACTCTCATTATTGTAAGCCTCTGGAGCAGGGCTTACATCCCTGAATCCCTAACACTTAGCAGTACGCTTGTTGCAAGAATGCCAGCAATGACTCTTGAAGGTCAAACAGATGTACTGCAAAACTGATTTACCTTCTGAATCATAAAAGACTACATCTATTCAGAGTGATTTCAATGTAATTCAGAATTTAAATGCTTTGAAAATCAGTAATCAATATCTGGTGTATAAATAATTAGTTTTCTATGAAGTATATAATGCCCAATTACTTGAACAAAAAATAATAGAGAAATTATGTCATCAATCTGTTAAACAGTAAGAAATGAAGCAAATAAGAAACTGGATTGTCAAGTATTCATGCATATCTTTTTGCTTGAAACCCAGTAAATGATAAGGCAGATCATTATGCCTTACATCAGTGGAAGTTAGAACCTATATTAAAAATTGTATATCTTTCCATGTGAAGATCATTTTGTTAAGTGTTTGGTAGCAAGAGTAGCTCATTAGAGGTAGGCAAGAACAGAGTCAAGACAAGACCCATTCATATTTGGGTTCCAAAGTCATCCTGTCTTCAATTTGTAGCAATTAGGAAATGCTAAAAATGAGTCAACACCATTATATCCCTACCACTTAGCTTTATGCTTAATAAATATCTGTTAACTGAAAAAAAGAAAAAAAAAATAGTATTATCTATCAGTAGAAGCCTTTAACCATGCTGCATTTTAGTGTTCCCATTAGAGAAGTGGAAACACTTGTATCAATACTTATCCTAGTTTACTTCACTACATAGTAATGGCACTTACATCAATAAAATCTTGTATTACACATCACGAGCTTTTAAACTGTATTTTGAGAAATATAAATACTTTTAAACATTATTAGAGCTCCATGGACTTTTTAAATAGAATTTGATTTATTAAGCGTGCATATTTTAATTTTATTATCCTTAACCTATTATAGTTTGTTTTATTTATTACTCCTGAATATGTTGTCCTCTACATTTACAATATATTCTAATATTTACTATTCACTTATACATTTATTCTCAAAGATCAGATCAGAACACAAAAGATATAAATATTGCTGCATATTTACTATGTTTGTTTGACCATATCTCACATAAAACAATATGAACTGGTAAAGAAAATTTATATCATTCTACAACATCTATCCCTAAACCCATTTACTCTAATACTTATTATCTTAATAATAATAATAAACAACTAAATCTAGCAACTTATAATACTTCTCATTATTAGTATTAAAACTTGGAATATTTATTTGTAAATATTCTAACTGGCCATTTCTGAACATTTAACAAGTACTTACCAAGCACCAAGCTCATGTCCAGCACTCTGTTATGGAATATAGGTGTATGTGCATGTGGGGAAGGGAAAACTCAAGAGTATTGTGATATGATTTTAACATCTCATTGTTTCTACATTTGCTTTAAAACACTTTAAAAGTCTTGGTTTTATTTTTTCTGCACAAATTCTATCATGTGAACTACACCAATAAATTTTATATTTTTTAATAGTTTCACATAACAGTTGAATGAGGTGTTCGCCAGGGTATATATCTGTCAGTAGGTTTCTACATCAATATACCCAAATTATTCTTATGGTACTGTACTGATTTCTTTATTAATTCCCATTTGAGAGCTAATTGCTGCTATGTAATTTAGTAAAATTATACTATTTATTGGTGCAATCTACCAGGATCAAGGTTATGTAATTTGAAATTACATGCTTGATTATTTTGCTTGTCACTATAAAAAATATGGTACATTTTATCAGACAAATCTTTCTTTTATATTGCAAATGATCAAGGAGTTTTGAGGTTATAACTCAAATCAATTTGTATTGTATCAACTTTAAATGAGAAATTTCCTTACCTATGTAATCTTACCTACTATTTATATTCTGGAACTCCCTGAGTTGTCATCACATACTTATACCTTACCTACCTAGCTTTCCACCCTCACTTTTGTGACTCCCTCTCAATCTATATTACAGTCACTCATCATGTTCTTTTCTACTACCCCTTCTGCCCAAAGTGCTTTTCCTCCTTTTCTTTGCCTGGTTAATTTCCACTCATCCTTTAGATTTCAGTTCAAGATCACTCCTTGAGGAGAGTCTTTGTATGGCCAAACTCCATTAGATGATCCTCAACACTTGTCATGGCTGGAATTTTACATTTCTGAATGCACTTGATTAATATTTGCTTTCCTCACTAGACTATCAACTCCACAAGGGCAGGGACTATCTCTGTTTTCACTTTATTTTGGATACTGGGAGTCTGACAGAGTGATCAATAAATATATTCATCCAACAGATTTGATTGACCACTTAACATACTTCAAGTGCTGTTCTTAGTGTGGGGGATATGACGGAGAATAAAACAAAGTCATAGAGCTACATTCATTCATCCAAGAATGAATGAATGAATAACTTGTTGATACTAATTTTTCCATATCAACCTCTCTTCCATGTAAGAATGAACCTTTCAATTTGTGTCATGTACATTGTGCATTACCATTAACATTTGATGTACAGTGCTTTGCAAGTAGTAGATTGCTAATAACCATTTGCCAACTTGATGAATAAACTCATGTCCCACTGGATTAATTACAGATGTATAGGTCCTGCTATGTCACAGGAACAAAGGAATATATTTTAACTGCAAATTTATTATCTTTTTTGTAACAAGTTATTCTTTTCTTCACGTGTGAACAGAATGATTTCTTAAATTTTTGCCTATCATATTATGGTTATTTAATGTTCAAATTCATATTAGCGAGTCAATAAGGAATATTGCTAAAATGTGAATTCCTACAAACATAATGTGAAAAAAAGTTTCCCAGGCTTCCACTTGTAACATATGTTATGGCCTATTTTTTTCTTTTTCATAAGGAGTTGTGAACAGATGTTTGGGCAGGTTAATTCTGTACTAAATCTTGTACTTCTACATGTGCCGTGCTGGCCAAGTCAGCACTGTAGCTCTCTTGTTGGTCATTAATCACCTCAAAACCACTTATTTTTGCTATTATTAAATTAAAATGAAAATGAGAGTTCTACTAACAAAAGCTTATTTTATACAGTGGGGAAGCAGCCTCATCTCTCATTCCTCTGCCATGAGAACCTTTACTCTTGCTACACTAATCTAATAATAAACCCTCAGCATGCTTGTGTTTCCTCATCTCTATCTATTCTTGTGATCATATCAATCTCTTGGCCAGGATGCTCTCACCCCTCCCCACCCATCCAAAACCAGCTCATTCTTCATGGCCCAGCAACTTCTGTGCCTCACGGAAAGCTAAAATTACATCAGTCATTCCATTAACATTCATCAACTCCACAGAGTTTGAGTTTCTGTTCAAACAGCTAGGCCATATACTTAGGGAAAATACAAAGATTAGGTAGTCACATGTCTTTCCCTTATGATGTTATAGTTTAAGAGAGAAAAAAAGTCAGCATTCACTCAATAAATACTTACTAACTGGTGACCACTTTAAAATTTGCTGTGGATAAGAATCATCTGAAGAGTCTGATAAAATGTAGATTCTTGGGCTCCTCATGAAACCCACTGAATCAGAATTTCTGAGAGTATGACCCAGAAGTCAAAAATTTTAACAAGTGTTGATGGTAATTTGAGCATGCTTCTCTACTATACATGGCTTGCATAGAGCGGTTACTAAGATGAATGAACAGATTCTCTGCCCTCAAGGAGCTCACATCCTAGTTAGGGCAGGTGGTTAATCACAATGCAAATGAAAGATTATGTAATTATTACATTAAAAAATAGAATAGGCTTGTAAGCCAGTTTCAGGGACCATAGGGGATGGAAAGAATCAATAGTATTGGATGCACTGAAACTACAAGTTAGCCTCATTGGGATCTGAGGAATTAAAATCCCTTTAAGACAATATTCATCAGGAAGTAGAGGAGGTAGAAGGAAAGGTTGTTCTCTGTGACCATGCATCTACATGGATAGGGACAAGTATGACATAAGAAAGAAAGTAATGGGTGCAGTGGAGGTCCCCTTTGAGGGGCATTTATAGGAGGGAAAGATTATTTCTAGCTAGTAACATAAGGAAATTTTTGAGGAGGTGCTTCATTGGAGCTGGGTCTTGAGGAAGGGTAAGGTGTACAAACTATAATATAGACATGAGCATGAAGGAAAGCAAGGATATTCCAGAAGGAAGAATTAGTACAAGCAGGGACACAGAAGAAGGAAAGCAAGCTGAAGGCAGGGAGAATAGCAAGCAGTTTAATTTGGCTTAGAAAAGGGTATGAGAAGGATAATTTTCTTATAGTTGTGGATTTAGGGAAACACTCTAGGAAGGTAAACCAGACCAGATCTTAGGGAACCTTGAGTACTAGACCTCAGAGTAGCATTTACTCCTTGGACAACTTGTTTGACACAATATATGTTACTTTTTATACCTTGTCTCCCCAACAAGCTTATATTTTCCTTGAAGGCATGGGCATGTTTCACGTTTCCTTCGAAATCCCTCAGAATGTAGCACAACGTCTAGCATACAGCAGAAGTTCTAAAAATTTCTGTTGACTGATTAGGAGAGATTGTTTTTGTTCTCAGAAGGAGAGCTTTCATAGCATACAGGAGGACTATGTACCACTGGGGTTTTCTTCACTCTGTTGGCACCATGTTAAGCATATGAGAAGACTGTCACTGTTGACAATCACAGAGGTCATGCTGTGAGTATGTGGAGGTGTCTAAAAATGAATAATGCAATTTTAGCCCATTGGGAACTTTACTACAGATGCATGTTCTTTTTCATTTTCTGTACATTAACTGAACATATTTTCCTAAATTTGTAAAAATGTGTACATGGAATGGAAATAAATAGTAACGACTACCCTGTAAAACAACTGTTGGAATATTTAAAAAGTAATGACGATTGTAGTTTTATTTGGGCTACACATTTAAGGAAGAAACCTTTTATATTGTTTTGTTTTGTTGGGTTTTCTTTTGCTCTTTAGAGTTAAAGAACTGGCTCTCAAATTCTTCATGGACTGTACAGCTGTTGAAGAGGGTTGTGAGATGTTTCTTCGGGAAAAGGCACGATAGCTAATCCACCCCCATAACAAATCCATATGGCCAAGACATTCAGTAAATACACCCAGACAAAACATAAATATTTAGTGAAAACCTACTACATGTATGAAAATGGTCTAGGTTCTGAGATATGTTGGTGAACAAGGGGAACAAATTCCCTAATTTTGTGAAACAAATTCTAATAAGATCTAGTAGTTTGGTGCAATTGTTCCAACAGCAACAATAGCAATAATTAGCTATATTATACAATATTTTAAAGTTTGTAAAACTTTTACATGTCTGTTGTGTTATTTTTCACAACTCTCTTCCTTTCTGATTTTGCATACAATTTTCTTCTATTTTTATCTATTTCCATAGGGTCTATTATGCCAGTGATTCTCAAATCTCTATTGCTAGCTCAGACACATATACTAAATTCCAGATCGATATTTCTAACTATGTTTTAGACATTTTCACCTATGTGTTCCAAAGGTTATTCAAACTCAATGTGTTCAGAACTTCCATCTTCTCGTATTCAACCTCCTCTCTTGCTGTGTTCCTCTTATTTCAATTAATAACAACATTACCCAACAAATCATCCCTATTACAACTAGAAGCAACAGATCTGATTCTTTGTCCCTTTTATCCACCTTCCCCTTTCTGTCATTTCTTTATTTCTTGAATCCATGGATTTTTTTCTTCATTTCTTCTGTCTTCATGTCTTAGTTCTGGCTATATAATTCGTTTCCTAAACTATTATAGTAATTTTCACTTATCACTGTGCTTAATCTGTTCTTATTAAAGTTCTAGCTCCTACCACAATTTCTAACACAGAGTAGGTTATAAATTTTAAAAAAATGTTGATTTAGTGATTAATTCGTTCTTCAGATCAGGGGTAAAATTTAAAATGTAGGCTTAAACATATTATTCTCCTACATAAAAATTTTCAGGCTGTCATTCATGAGATAATACCAAATTCTTAGCATGACGTTCAAAGACTCTAGTGCTTTTACTTCAGTTCATTTTTCTAATCTTGTCTCCTTTTATCCTACAAAAGTACCTGTATGCCAACCATATCTAACCACTTAAAGCTCTCCAAGCCTACTCTTCTGTTTCATCCATCTGTAACTTCCATGAGCTGTTCTCTCTCCCCTACTTACCTTTCAAGTCTTTCTTTACCTTGAACCTCTCTGTCTTTCACTCTGAACATCACTCTTCAGTTCTCCTATCTTATTTTCTATCTATGCATCTATCTTTGTATCTTATTTGTGTTGCTATCATTTGCATTTCTCTTATTAGGCTTGAATTTCTGAAAGGTAAAGTTTATGTTTTTTCATCTTTGTATCCTCAGTGCTTGCAGAGTACCTGCATAAACATAGTGTAAACATATGGTGAATGAATAAACAGCATGTTGATTCATATGTCAAAATGGGTTTATCTCTCACCTTTCCTGAAGTTTCACTGAAGCAAAAAAACAGAAACAAAACTGAAAACAAATAAAGGGGAAAAAATGCTGCTGCTAGTAAACAGGAAATGGTAAAACTAAGAAGCCAGAACTTAGAGAATTTTGTAGAAGATACAAAGTAAATCCAATTACATTTAAAAAATCCAGTGCCAATCACCTGTGACTTAATAAAAACCAAAAGGAGTCCCTCTGGGAAGTCAGAATTACTTGGTTTCTCTAACAAGTTCTAAAAGTTTGTGTTACTTAGTACTGGTTTTGAGAGGGGAAACTTGCAGCATCTATTAAAATGAAATATGCATAGCTAGTCATCTGGCATTTCTGCCTCTAAGAAGCCTTTCTTTGCAAATATTTGCATTTGTATGTGAAAAGTTGGTCACTGCATAATTAAAATAGCAAAATATTGGAAACTACATACATGTCCATCAATGGGTTACAGATTAAATAAATAATGTGACACCCACTGTAGGAAACCACATATAACTTTGAGAGAAGAATAAAAGATGTGCAATGACCATGATATATTCTTCAAGTGAAAAAAATGCATATGCATGTGCATGTGCACATTTGTAAATGCATAGAAAAAAAGTGGGATGACAGACATTGAATTGTATCTACCTCTGGGGAGTGGGACTGGGAGGTTGCTAAGGGGGATTTTCCTCTTTTTTCTTTTTCACTTCTATATTACCATCACTTTTATAACTAAAGTGCAATATAAACAGTTTAACAATTTAAACAAAAAAAATGTCCAGACATGGAATAGGAGGGGCTGAGATCAAAACCGGCCATAGTTAGTCCATAAAGAACAATCGAAAGACTTCTAGATGGTCAGGATTAGTACTTAGAGTTATTTCACTATCTAGGACTGCTCATTACAGATCTGGCCCATTGCCTTCTAATATGAATAGTAGGGTCAGTTAGAGAAGGAGGCAGTATTCCAGCTAACTTCAGGTTGGTATGACAAAAGCAGCAGTGAAGTTCCACTATGTGTTTATCCTCATTAGTAATTCTTCCTCCACATCTTGCAAACAAGTACAGCTTTAGCCCCTAGGAATCCCCTAACAATGGCTAGAAGAGATGGTGGGTTGAGAGAACTCAACTAGAACACCTCACAACAGGTAGCTGACCACAGCGTTGATTATCCAGGCATGGACTGTGCACTGGACATTTGTCACCTAAAGAAGGGTCTTCTGCTGCCATCCACTCTTCCTAAAGGACCCAAATGATATTTACTTGTTTGTCTTCCTGCTTTCTTACTCACCAGAGCCAGTATATAGTATCCTGCTTGAGGAGAGTGAAGTAGGGGAAGGGAAACAGAACCATATGAGACAGAATTGTTTTATAGTTGGAGAGGTTCAGTGCTGTGCTTATCTCTGGGTATAAGTCTGACACTGACTCTTGGCTGAGATAAGGGCAGTGGGATAATTAATGATTTATAATGCACTAAAGTTTGAAACTGCCCTGGTGGTACCCACTGCTGGTTTATCAGGACTTATGCCTGGCATTACAAGTCAGATAGTCTGGCTTGGCTTTGTGTACAGAAGACCATGAAAGACACTACTGGAGACTTTTAGGATGCCTCCTGAAACTAAGACTTATCATACAAATCTTGGTGATTTTATCCAGAGAGGCAGCATGTCATGTGTGAATAATGACTTTGGGAAGCTGTACTTGGAAGGCTCTTGGGCCCCTGATGTTTGCCTGCATTCTGTTTCTACTGCTTTACTGTATAATTTACATTTTTTGAAAACCTTATGTGAGAATGCTCTGTGGAGTCTCACAAATCCTTTCAATTATCTGTGTTGTAATTTTTGCAAGAACCTTGAATAAAATATAGCTGTAGTAGTTTTTAATGCTGCATAACAAATTACTGAAAATTTAGCAGCTTAAACCAACACTCATTTATTAATTCAAGTTGGTCAGAAATCAGGGCATGATGTAGTTATGTTCTCTGCTTAGGGTCTCAAAAGGCTAAGATGGTGGTATTGGCTAGACTGCGTTATCATCTGGAGCTTGGCCTCCTCTTGCAAACTCACACAGATGTGGCAGGATTCAGTTCTTTGGGGTTGTATGAAGGACGTCCCTGTTTCCTTGCTTGCTGTCAGCTACTTTCTTGTTGGGGTCACTCTCAGGCCTAGAGAGGCCTATATTCCTTGACTATGGATCCTTTCAAGGGCCCTCTCACACTTTCAATCTCTTTAATTAAGAAGAGTCCATTCCCTTTTAAGGAATAACCTAATTAGGTCAGATTCATGCAGGATAATCTCTCTATTTAAGGCCATCTGATTTGGTATTTTAATTATATCTACAAAATCCCAATAGCACTTATATTAGTGTTTGATTGAATAACTGAGAGAAGACCTCTGTATTCCAGAGGGTGCAGATCTTGGGGCCCATCTTAGAATTCTGCTTTCCTCAACTGCTCCCAATTGTTAACTGAGTTTATTAATACAGACCATAATATTGTGTTCCATGGAGCCACAGGAAGTAGAAAAAGACTCTTGGGTATGAGAGCACTCCCTCATTTTAGCAGGACAATCCTACTTTTATCTATTGTACAAAATTACAGTCTGTAGAAATTACAGCTATTATATTTTGTTTATACTTTTTATTTTGGTAATCACATCTAGGCTCATAATTTTAAATTGTACATGTACACTTGTATTTGTTTGTTTGTTTGTTTCTTTCTTTCTTTTGCCTCACTGCACAGCTTGCAGGATCTTAGTTCCCCAACCAGGGATTGAACCTGGGCCTCAGCAGTGAAAGCACAGAGTCCTAACAACTGGACCTCCAGGGAATTCCCTATACTTGTATTTCTTAAATGTATTGATCTGGCCTAAACTTCTGCCCAGACTCATAGTTAACAGCCTTCTTGACATCTCCATTTGGATACATAATAGGCATATCAAATTTAAGATTTCCAGAATAGAACTGATATTTCTCTCTAAAATTACATCTCTTGTCCTTAAAATATCTAGTTGGCTGATTGGTAAAGGTCCTCCCTTATACAAAGCTAGTCTGTACAAAATGGGAAACGTAGGTGTTTTTCAAATGTGCAGACACCAAAATAAATTGTCATAGAACATTAAGAAACAGGGAATGGCCCAAAGAAAGGAACAAAATAAATCTCTAAAAACCAACACTAAAGAAATAGAGACACATGGATTACCTGACAAAGAATTCAAAATACCCATCATAAAAATGTTCAACAAACTTAGGAAAATGATACATGAAAAAACGAGTAAAAAATTAATTTAAAAATCCAGAAACCTTTGAGCTGAAAAACATGGTAGCTGAACTGGAAAATTCACTAGGATTATTCAACAGCTGACTTGATCAAGCAGAAGAAAAGATAAGACATTTGAAATTATGCAATCAGAGGAGAAAAAGGAAAAAGAATACAAAAGAGTGAAGAAAGCTCAAGGGACTTATGGGATACTGTAAAATGTATCAATATATGCATTATGAAAATTCTAGAAGAAGAAGAGAGAGACAAGGGCAGAAAGCTTATTTAAAGAAATAATGGTTGAAAACTTCCCAAATCTGGTGAAGGAAGTGGACATTCAAATGAAAGAAGCCTATAGTTAAAAATACTGTACTGAACACTTAAAAATTTGTTAAGAGGTTAAATCTCATGTTATGCACTTTTTTTTTTTTGCCACAGTCAAACAAGCAAACAAACAAAACCCCTGCATCTTGTATAGTATTCTACTCAGAAGTAGAAATGTCATCTTTCAGTTGCTTAGTCTCAAATCTTAAACTCATCCTTAACTACTCTCCCTTTCATCCCTGACATCCCATCTGTCAACAAATCCTATTGCTTCTACTGAGAGACAGGTTTCCTCTAAACTTAATGAAGTTCAAACTTTCAGGCCCCTTACTTGCATGAACTCCTTTCCAGATCCTGGGAGGTGGCCTGGCAAAGTGTTCACATGGCCATATGTTTTTGTGCAATTTGCACAAATTTTTTAAGGTTAAAAACTTAAAACATAATTCACATATCATACATTTTACCCTTTTAGAATATAAAACTGTGTGATTTTTAGAATATTTAAAAAGTTGTTCGACTACCATAACTATATAATTCTAGATCATTTTCATCACCCCCTCTTCCAAAAAAACCCATCTCATTCTTCCCATTCTTCCCTCCTCCCCAGACCCTGCAACTACTAATCTACTTTCTGTCTCTGTGAATTTGTCTATTCTGAACAGTTCATATAGCTGTAATCATATAACACATGGCTTTTGTTTCTAGCTTCTTTCATTTAGCATGATGTTTTCAAAGTTCATCTATATCAGTCCTTAATTCTTTGTTATTTCCAAATATTATTCCATTGTATGGATATACTGCATCATGCTTATCCATTTATCAGTTAATCGACATTTGGATTTTCTTTCTACTTTTTGGCTATTATGAATATGCTGCTATGAATAGTCATGTACAAGTTTTTGTATGGATATATGTTTTATTTTATTTTTATTTATTTATTTTTTGCGGTACGCGGGCCTCTCACTGTTGTGGCCTCTCCCGTTGCAGAGCACAGGGTCTGGACGCACAGGCTCAATGGTCATGGCTCACGGGCCCAGCCGCTCCACGGCATGTGGGATCTTCTCGGACCGGGGCACGAACCCGTGTCCCCTGTATCAGCAGGCAGACTCTCAACCACTGCGCCACCAGGAAAGCCCCGGATATATGTTTTAAATTATCTTGGGTAGTGTGGTTGGGTGAATATTGTGTTGGCTCCCCACAGATATGCACATCTTACTCTCCAGGGCCTGTGAATATATTACCTTACATGGACAAAGAGACTTTGAAGATATGATTAATTTAAGGATCTTGAGATGGAGAGATTATCTGAGTGTCCCAATGTAATCATAAGTGTCCTTATAAGAGGAAGGTAAGAAGTTCAGAGAAGGCAGAGAAGGAGATGTCATGACAGAAGAGAAGTTGAAGTGATGCAAAGAAGGGGCTGTGAGCAGAGGAATGCAAGTGGCTTCTAGAAGCTGAAAAAGGAAAGAAAATGGATACTTCTCTCAGAAGAACACAGCCCTGATGACACCTACAGAACTTTAAAATAGTAATTTTGTGTTGTGTTGTATGTATTGTTTTAAGCTGCCAAATTTGTCATAATTTGTTACAGTTCAACCACAGGGATCGTATTTTGGAACTTGGAAGTGGGTTACTGCTGCAACAAATACCTAAAAATTCAGAAGTGGCTTTGGAACTGGATAGTGAACAGAGTTGGAAAAATTCTAGCTAAAAATGCATGATCAAAAAAGCCTAGATTGCCTTGAACATGCTGTTAATAGAAATATGGATGGTAATGAGTCCTCCTTGTCTCTACCAAGGAGGACTCAGAATGAAGTGAAGAGCATGGTACAGAAAATCTGTATCTTCTTAGAGAACATCTAAATGATCATGAAAACACTGCTGGTAGCAATGTGAACTCTAAGCCCTCACTACTAATGAGGACTCGGAAGGAAATGAGGAACACGTTAACATGGAAAATGGAGTAAAGGAGATCTTTGTTATACAGTAGCTGAATTGTATCATACACTTATGTGGAAAGCATAACTTGTATGAGGTTAATTTGATATTTAGCTGAAGAGATTTCCAAGCAAAATTTTGAAGGTATGGCCTGATTTCTACTTGCTATTTGTAGCAAAATACAAGAGGAAAGAGTAAATTGAAAGAAGTATTAAGCAAAAAGAAACCAGGACTTGACTTGGGAAATGTTCATCCTATTCAGACTACAAAAAAATGCTAAAATTAGGAGATTCACTACCAGGAAAGTGTGCTCTGGAAATAAAGTCAGGGTGTGCTGAGGCAAACTTTTCTAAGGATTAAAGTGCCTTGTAAGGATCAAAGTGCTTAGGTAGGTGTTTCACGGAACCTGTTAGACATCTTAGAAGAAGCCAGGAATAGAGATGAGATTATCCAGGAAAGAACTGTGAGGAACCTCTTGTGCAGTGGAGAAATCTTCAAGATATAAATGGGAGACCCACAAGGCTCTTTAGACTGTTGTATCAACAGAAACACTGCCAGCAAGGACTGAAAGGAATAGAGAGAGGACAAAATAAAAGAAGACTGCCAGACTCCTAAAATTCTATAAGCAGAAAACAGGCTGATAAATCTACTCAGCTGCAAACCTTGCTTTCCTACCAGGAAAAGGAAGAATGATGCAGTGGGTAAAGCCAAAGGCACAGAGCAATGAGTCTTGAGCCACAGAGTTTATTCCCTCGCCTTGAAACCTCCTGGAGTTTGCGTGGGTGCATTTTGATATTGGTTTTGAGTGAAGAGACTACTTTTGTCCTTCCATTTTTTTTCCCGTTCTGCATGGGAATCTCTGTAACTGTTATCCTATGCTTATTGCACAATCATATTTTGGAAGCAGATTGACTGTTTTCTAGTTTTACAGGTCTACAGATGGAAGGTGATTTGGACCCAGGATAGATTGTATACAGAACCTTACTTATGCCTAATTTAGATGCTTTACATGATGAAATTTGGGACTTTTGAGCTGATGAGATTTAGATGAGATTTTTGTACATGAGTTGATTTTGTAATGAGTGAGAATTTTGGAGAACTTGAGTTGGGGTGGATGCATTTTCAAGTGGTTAAACATGAATCTTTAGGGACAGGGACCTTACTGGTAGGCTAAACAATGGGCTTTCAAAGATGTCCATGTCCTGACCCCTGAACCTGTGAATATTCTACCTTACAGGATAAAAGAGAATCTGCAGATATTATTAATTTAAAGATATTGAGAAAGAGAGATTATCCTGGATTATGTCAGTGGTCCCAAAGTAATCACAAACGTACTTACATGAGGGAGACAGCAGAGTTGGAGAAGACAGAGAAAGAGATGCAATGATAGAAATAAAATCAAAGTAGGAGACATAATGACAGACACAGAGATTGAAGTAATGTGAGAAAGGGGTCACTAGTCAAGGAATGTGAAAGAGAGGCATGGACATATATACACTACCAAACGTAAGGTAGATAGATAGTGGGAAGCAGCCGCAGAGCACAGGGAGATGAGCTCGGTGCTTTGTGACCGCCTGGAGGGGTGGGATGGGGAGGGTGGGAGGGAGGGAGATGCATGAGGGAAGGGATGTGGAACAGATGTATATGTATGACTGATTCACTTTGTTATAAAGCAGAAACTAATTTAAAAAAAAAAGGAATGAGGTAGCCTCTAGGAGCTGGAAAATGTAAGGAACAGATTCTCTCATGAAGTCTCTAGAAGGATCAACGCCCTGATGACACTTTGATTTTAGGATTTCTGACCTCCAGGACTATGAGACAATAAATCTGTATTGTTTTAAGCCACCAAGTCTGTGGTCATTTGCTACAGATCAGCAATAAGAAAGGAGTACAGGTATGTGCCTAGGCCTGAAATGCTAGGTAAAATTAAGATCTTTTAACTATAATTTCTACCCTGACTTCCACTATGTTGCAATTTCTCTCATGTCATGTGGTGATGGAATGGCCACAGGCATTTTGGGGAGACAGATAAAAGGGAGTTACATGGAATACCTTTAGTATAGATTTAATGGAATATATTTATATGGTTTGCAATCATGTCTCCACGTAGTTAACCTGTTGTTAGCCACCTAGAGTAGAAATGGCTTCCAGAAATACTTTGTTCATTGTGTCAATTCCCCTGACCCTCATGACATGAAGGTACAGGGCCAAGGAAAGTATTGGGACATGAATATGTCCTTTGGTTCTCAGTGTGTAGGTGGATGAAGAGAAACAAGGCTTGAAATGTAGGGAGTCAGAGGTTTTCCCAAATTTGACAATCCTAGAATTTTACAAGCTGTATCAATGAAAAATTGTAAAGATGAAACAGATGTTTCCAAATTATCAGGAATAAAAACCATGGTAGAGGAAAGCCTGGATTATTTTTCTATTATCACTGTAGAAAATGATATTACAAAATATTTGTCATGTGAACAGACTGTCAAAGAGCATGAGGCCAACGTGTAGGGGGAAAAAAGAGTATCACAGATATGTGCTATTATGTTATTTTTTCTGGATTTAATGATATTTATGACATTTGTCAGCTTTTCAAATTGTATTCTATTAATTTTAATTTGTAATTTAAAATTCATAGCTTCTTTTTTTATCTTAAATAAACATTCACTTTTATACTTAATTATGTATTCCTAATTTTGTATTATTTTTTTGAAAGAAGGTGTCCCTAATTTACAAGTTCAGATCCTACTTCTGGCTATATCTTTAATATTTACCCAGAAATCCGTCCTTCTTACCACCCCCACTGCTACTGCCCCATTCCTGGACACTGCCATGTCTTGCCTATATTATTGCAATAACTTCCTAACTGGTCTCTTTGACTCCACTTTGACCCACTTTCCATTCATCCTCAACACAGCATTCAAAGTGATCCTGATAATATCATGTAATGCAGTGTAATTAAGGTAACATATTACAACCAAATGTAGTGTAATGTAACATGACAATGTATGTCAAACCATGGGTTCTACCTGTTCAAAACCTTCCAGAGGGTTTCCACTTTACTCAGAGTAAAAGCCAAAATCCTTGAAATGTCTTACAGGATTCTACCTCTCCCTGTGCAACTACCTCCGAACTCCCCAAATTAACTTATCACCTACTCTTCTCACTTACCCTTCTCCAGACCTTCTAGTCTCCTTGCTGTCCACAAGTCAGGCCTGCTTTCATGTCAGGTGCTTATACATCCTGTTCCCTCTGTTTAGAATGATCTTCCACCCAGATATTAGCATGATTTGCTCCCTCGCCTTCTTTAAGTTTTTGCTAAAATGTCACCTGCTGAGTAAAGCTTCCCTGGCCACCCTAACAATTACACTCTCCATACATGCATACACAAACACACCCAGACCCACACACCCACACACACACTGCCTCTCTCTCTTTCTCTCCATCCTCCTTTCTTTATATTTCTCCTTAGCATTTTCATTGTCTTCTGGGTTTGGTTTGTTGTGAAACCTGAAATCAAATAAATTTTTTATTGATTCAATTTCAGATAATACATCCAGATAGTATACATTTCAGCATATCAATGAGGAAGATGTCATTTTGAATTTGATTACTTTAAATACAGTTTTTGTTAGTTTTTGGATGATTCATAATCCCTATTCACAACTCAAGAATATTCTTGGGTTTACTCCATGATTACATAATACACTTATTTTCCTTGTAAAGTGTTGATTATAAATTTGTACTCTTATTTCACATAATTTTCCCTGGTTCAATCAGAGAGCATTTCTTTTTTCTTTAACTTCTATTGTTGACACTATTGAAAGAATCACCAAGGCACTTGACTACATTGAGATATATGCCATTCTTAGAAAAATCTATTTATGGAAAGGGAAACAGAGCTAATTAATTTCATTTATAGTACCCAGTCTTATTGCAATAATAAGAAATGGCAATGAGAGAAAAACTGCTTCCTTTGAAAACAGAGGCCAAGATAACTTATTTTATTGCTAGGAAAAGGAAAGCTTAAAAACAAAGAAATGAGTTTTTTGCTTTTGTTTTTTTTTGTATGTGCAACATTAGAAATTGCTTTTTAAAGCCCTCGGTCAACAGATGTTGTACCTGTAAAAGCGGAGACCCCAGTTTGATCCTCCTATCTAAAAACTCCATAATTATTTTCAGACATAAAACACCTTTTAATTGAAAGATTCATCAAGGATTCCTTTCAAATTCCACTGTTGGTGGAAATACAGTTTTAATTTTTGGTCACAGTTCTAAATTTTGTACTTTAAAGTTTCATGGAGAAACTCATTTAGAAGTATGTTTTAAAGTGAATTGAAATTGATTCCTAAAAGGATAGCTAATTATGGAATGATTGTTTTTCATATAAACTAAGCATTTCCTCCACCTCTATTATTGCTTAGTTTGAATCAAAAATTTTCAATTTATGTAGGCATGATTCTGATGAAGAGAATTGACTTAACTGTTTACTGTTAAAGTCAAATGATTCATTCATTCATTAGAAACAGTTATCATGAGCCAATTGGGAGTTGGTACTCTGCTAGGGGCTGGGAAAACTTTCTGGAGAAAATGATGCCAAAATTGAGTTGGCAAAAATAAACATTTGTTTTATTTTAAATGTTTAAGATATTGTCTTTTAGCTGTGGCTCACTTTTCTAATATTCTACTTCGTAATTCTGAGGTTAACTACATTTCTTTTTCTTTTTCTTTTTTTTTTTTTTTTTTGCAGTACGCGGGCCTCTCACTGTTGTGGCCTCTCCCGTTGTGGAGCACAGGCCCTGGATGCGCAGGCTCAGTGGCCATGGCTCACGGGCCTAGCCACTCCGTGGCATGTGGGTTCTTTCTGGACCTGGGCATGAACCCATGTCCCCTGCATCGGCAGGCAGACTCTCAACCACTGTGCCACCAGGGAAGACCTACATTTCTTTTTTGATAGGTGACTCTGCATCAGGCCCTGATGACTGGGTGTACTGCAGCGTGCTGGAAGGCTAGAGAAGGCAGAAGGGACTTGCTCATTCTACTTACTTCCTGGGCATTTAGTATCTCAACAGCAGCACTGCTCCCTGCAGTGACAATAAACTCCAGCAACAGCAGTTGTTTTCAGCTTGTATTTTTTCCACACAATTAGAACTAGCCTCATTAGCTCCTTGAAGACATCAGATGACTGGTGCCCCTATTTAGAGGTCTGAGTGGCAGCTTCAAGTTTTCTTAATTCCTTACATTACCATCTTCCATTTGTCCCTTAAGCTAGAGGTGGTAGCTGCTTCCTAGAGTTATTATATCTGTGGTCCTTCAGAGTCTGCTTTCTGTCTTTCCAGTTTTCTAGTACATGATTATCCATTCCTTATATTAAACTTTCTTTGTTAAATACTTGATATACTTTCTACCCCCTGCCTGGACCTTGACTGATACAGAAACTGATGTGTCTCCATTTTAAAAATTAGTTTCGGGCTTCCCTGGTGGCGCAGTGGTTGAGAGTCCTCCTGTCGATGCAGGGGACACGGGTTTGTGCCCCGGTCCGGGAAGATCCCACATGCCGCGGAGCGGCTGGGCCCGTGAGCCGTGGCCGCTGAGCCTGCGCATCCGGAGCCTGTGCTCCACAACGGGAGAGGCCACAACAGTGAGAGGCCCGCGTACCGCAAAGAAAAAAAAAATTAGTTTCATTTCTCAAGTTTCTCTTGATAACCTCTGGCAATGTCTGTGATCTATATAAATTCTATATGTGTATACACGCACGCAAAATCTATGGCCTCAGTAGTTTTACAAATTCAGGAAATAGAAGCGTTACTAATTAGGATGTTTTAAATATCTTCCCTGAAAATGGGATGGCCTGTTATAAGATGACAGATTGTATTTTTATTACTCTGCTCTTTCTTATAAGCTTTACTTGAGGAATAATTAACAAAATTTTATTAGTAGGTGTGGCAAACCTACATTGTAATTATCTATAAAGGAAATTACCGGATATGTAAATATAATGCTTGCCCCAGGTATACATGCATCCTAGTTAATTAAGAATGAGCACACCGGGGCTTCCCTGGTGGCACAGTGGTTGAGAGTCCGCCTGCCGATGCAGGGGACATGGGTTCGTGCCCCAGTCTGGGAAGATCCCACATGCCACGGAGCAGCTGGGCCCGTGAGCCGTGAGCCATGGCCGCTGAGCCTGAGCATCCGGAGCCTGTGCTCCGCAACGGGAGAGGCCACAACAGTGAGAGGCCCGCATACCGCAAAAAAAAAAAAAAAAAAAAAAAAAAAAGAATGAGCACACCTTGGGCAAACTAGGGAGTTGAAATCATTGGCTGTTACACTACTGGTAAAGCTTAATTTAATTCTAATCAATTTCAATTACAAGTTAAAACAGCACTCAGCTGTTTCAAATTTCTATGAAAACACATTCATATTATTTATAAAACCAAACAGGTAGTCTGTACAACTATTGGCATTTCTTCTCCATTATTTTGCTCAGAGTGACTCCATTCTTTACTTGATTTATCCATTTGATATTTTTGTTTGATGCTATGAAATAAAGTGAAAAAAGTCAACAGAAACAAATTCAGTTTGAATATTGAGATTAGAAATTCTTGCTTAGTGTGACCTGCAGCCTTATTAAGCATTTAAAATAGTGACTTGTATAGTGCAGACTATTTTTTAAGTTTTTCTATAAAGAAGCTTTATAGAATATAAATCCTCTAATACAGTCCATGGATAGCTGAATTTATGAAATCTTTTTATAAAGATGGCTTGACATACTGTTTCAAATATTAGATAGTTAAAACGATGCTATTGGGACTTCCCTGGTGGAGCAGTGGTTAAAAATCTACCTGCCAGTGCAGGGGACATGGGTTCGATCCCTGGTCCAGGAGGATCCCACATGCTGTGGAGCAACTAAGCCCATGTGCCACAACTACTGAACCTGTGCTCTAGAGCCCATGCACCACAACTACTGAGCCCACATGCTGCAACTACTGAAGCCCACGCATCTAGAACCCGTGCTCTGCAATGAGAAGCCACCGCAATGAGAAGCCTGTGCACCACAAGGAAGAGTAGCCCCTGCTCGCCGCAACTCGAGAAAGTTAGCTCACAGCAACAAAGACCCAATGCAACCAAAAATAAAAAAACAAAACAAAACAAAAATGATGCTACTCATTTCCTGATGAATTCCCTGAACTTTTAAATTCAATCCATCTTTACATGTGTTTAAAAAATGTTTTTTTATCACAGAAAAATATATATTTTTTGCTCTTTAAATATTTTTGTTGCTGTCATTTAGGTGTTTTGTTTTTTAAAATACATGTTTTGTTCTTTAATCCAGAATTTGAATGGTCTGTAGTTTAGAAATATCTCTGTCAGTAACTGACACATTAAATAGCTCAAAGAGTTGAAAATACTCTTAAAATGATCTCATCATGATGCCTCAAACTCTGGAGAATGAATCCTGGCTAATTTTAGGTGCAGAGGCAGGAAGACTTTCTTTAAGGACATGAATAGATATTTTAAAATTACTCTTTATCTGATTACTTTTCCAGAAAAAACTTACAAAATAATTAATAAAATGGTATTTCAAAATCACTTATTTCAAAATCACTCATATTCATATTTAATCCAAATTCCAGCAGGAGAGACAGAAGATACAGTTAAAAGGCAACATTTGAGGAGATAAGGACTGTTAATTTTTCAAAACTGATGAAAAACAGGAACTCATGGATAAAGCACACAAGAATAATGTATACCAACCTCATGTATGAGCACAGATGTAAAAAATATCCCTGACAGGATGGAACTGAATATAGTTTATATAGAAGGTCATGATCATCGTTATATCATGATCATGGACTCTAAGGCATACACAGACCATTTCCCAGTCTGCTTTTAGCCTCCTCTGAGCCGACCAATTTTCTCTTTCTGGCTTGCCGAAAAGCTTTCTTATTTTGCTTCTTATGACTGACTCTTTTGATGAAGGTTCCCTTAGCAGAGTTTTTGGGGGCTCTAAGTGACATTTTCCTGTATGCCACAGTCCTCTGCTTTTGAGGGAAGGGGGGGATGAAGAAAGGAAGTAAAGGAGCTGGAAGCTGGAGCTAGTTTTGGGGGATGGTCAACCATGACCCCATACTATTATTGGATCCATCCTATCTCCTCGGGGCTCTGCTACTCAATCTGCTCCATTTTCCAGTATTCTGATTCATGGTGATTTGCTTTGGGGCTCCATTATTTCCTGCACCAGTTCAGGACAAATAGCAATTCTTAGTTCATTGGAGAATATATATATATATATATATACCTGAAATATAATCCTGCCATACAGCTTTTGGGCCCCATGATAATCACTGAATTTGTTTTAGGGTCCCTGACCATTTCATGACATTGGGATGTTACTAATTATTGTAACAGTGTGAAGAATGTACTATATAGAGTGTACAGAGGATTTTTAAGGATTGATGCTATCCAACTACACACATCAACCTACTAGTGTCCCATCTCTGACCAGGCTCCAAATAATGCTCATATGACCTCATTAAAAGAAAATGGGGGAAGGGAGAAAGAATATACTAAAAATATTAATAATGATTATATATGGGGATGAGGTCACAGATTACTTTTACTATCATCTTTATACTTCTTTTAACTTTCTAATAATTTTAAATGAGCATTTATTAATTTTATATTGATAAAAAAGCCATGAAAGAAACACACATAAAAAAAGTTTTAAGAATCTATTATGTTCCTAGCACTGTGTCTATTATCTTCTAGTGGTTATTCCTGTAGAAACATAAGATAATTTCTTTTGTTTACAATCTTTTATTGTTACAAAAGCATCCATAAGGAGATATTTCTACTTCAAACCTTATTTGGGATATGTACATTGCTCCTCTGGCAAGCAGACTTCTGTTCTCTTCATTAGGTTTTCTCATTCTCATTCTCTCTTTTTTTTTTTTTTTTACTTACTGCCATCTCTTCACATCTGTCTCTTTACCATGACACACAAAATGAATCATCTAATAGTAATCTCCTAGGTGTCAATATCTAGTTACAGATTGGAATTTAATTCCCTTTCCTCCATATGATCTTGGTTCTAGAGGCCTCTTATCAGAGCAAATTCTCTTATTTTCACATTAAAAATTGGTACAGCCACTATGGAGAACAGTATGGAAGTTAAAAATCTACAAATAGAACTACCATATGACCCAGCAATCCCACTACTGGACATATACCCCGAGAAAACCATAATTCAAAAAGAGTCATGTACCAAAATGTTCATTGCAGCTCTATTTACAATAGCCAGGATATGGAAACAACCTAAGTGTCCATCATCGGATGAATGGGTAAAGAAGATGTGGCACATATATACAATGGAATATTACTCAGCTATAAAAAGAAATGAAATTGAGCTATTTGTAATGAGGTGGATAGACCTAGAGTCTGTCATACAGAGTGAAATAAGTCAGAAAGAGAAAGACAAATACCGTATGCTAACACATATATATGGAATTTAAGAAAAAAAATGTCATTAAGTACCTAGGGCTAAGACAGTAATAAAGACACAGACTTACTAGAGAATGGACTTGAGGATATGGGGAGGGGAAAGGGTAAGCTGGGACAAAGTGAGAGAGTGGCATGGACATATACACACTACCAAACGTAAGGTAGATAGCTAGTGGGAAGCAGCCGCATAGCACAGGGAGATCAGCTCGATGCTTTGTGACTGCCTGGAGGGGTGGGATAGGGAGAGTGGGAGGGAGGAAGGTGCAAGAGGGAAGAGATATGGGAACATATGTATATGTATAACTGATTCAATTTGTTATAAAGCAGAAACTGACACATTGTAAAGCAATTATACTCCAATAAAGATGTAAAAAAAAATTGTTACTGTCAGAGAAATAACAGCTAGTCCCACATATATGATGAATAAAATTCAAATATTTGATTAAAAGTAAATAACATTAAAAATGTGAAGTTCCAGAATTATACTCCCCCCAACCCCACCAAATAACTAGTATCAAATAAAGCACCCCAGTAGAAATGCAAAAAAATTTAAGAGACTTAACTTTGTGACAAGCATAAAATATTGGGAGTTCAAAAGTAAAAAATGTTTTTGCTCAGATAACGATTTCTTAGACATCAGAAGCATAAGTCAAAATATGTGTATTCAAATTTTACTTTTAGTAAGCTTATTTTCAAAAAATAAACATGCCCTATTCAACTTTGTCGATGCAAATATTTATAGTAAAATATTGACTCACAAAATATCCATACAAAAGGCTTGCAAAATTATATACCTGACAGAATTGAAATTCGTTTGAAACATACATTGTGTTTATTATAGATTCTCTTGCATGAAATTCTTTCAAAAAGTCTGTGAGATATATGGGTTTGATACCCTTATTTTATTGAAGAGGAAGCTGAAGATAGGGAGTGAGCTATAGACTCAAAGGTACCTAGCTAACCAGTGATGGAGTTGAAAGTTAAACCTGAGTCATCTGAATCCATTGTCCATGTTCTTTCAATTACTAGGCCAAGCTACATGTCTTCATGGAATCATGGGTAGATCCTAACTTCTTAACAACTAATTTAAAAAACTTCCAATATAAACTAGTTTTGCCACTGTTATTCACCACCTTTACGTCTCTCTATACTTACACTAATAAATATTTCCTTTAAAAATGCCAGAGGTACATTAAACTATGTACTGGGTCATTTTGCTTTACTGTGTTGAGGCCACCTTGCCAGCTGCCCAATAACAAAGTTGGGTGCATCCAAAGCAGAGCAAGCTTGGCGGTGCGATGCAGCAGGTAGAAGGAAGCTCTGAAGTTTATTTTTATTGGACCTCTTTCAGTTTGCCTATCATTTGGACTCTCAGAGCCTGTAGACTTGCTATGGGGTCACTATTAAGGTTATGGCTGGTGAGGTTCCTTCACAACAGAAATCGGGGATAGACTTCCAAGCATGGCGCTGGAGGGAAGACAGGACAGAGACTTATGCATGTATATGCAATGGTAACTGGGTGATGGTGCTGCCAGCAAGAGGAAGATGGCCAATGCTCCCAGGGGGTATTGCTTGAGCCCAAAGAACCAACTGGCAGGTTCAGAGTTGCAGATTTAACACAGGAGGCAGTATCAGCTGCAGACATCAGCCCAGAGGCCAGCACTTCTGAAAACCAGCCTGAGGCCAAAGGGTATCTTTTCCTCATGTCAGAAAGATATGTACCTTCCTTCACACTCACTCAAATTCCATCTTAAGGTCACAAGCAGGGGAAGGCAACAGGTTACAGAAAATTTCTATGCAGGGAAGATGAACACAACCTAAAGGAACCATGTAACTTCTAAAATTAGATTTAACTTCTAATCATAGAAGAATAGAAGAATAAAAGTCAGTTTTTACCCTCAATAAAGAGCTGATAGAGGCTGGGACAATGATCAAATTAGTTACGGTCAAAGTAAAACAAGTTAATTTTTTTGCACATTCAAGTTGTAGTGTGAATTATACCCTATCACCCCTATACATTGGCATTTACTGAGAATCACTTTTTCCAGGCCCTGTACATTTTTTTAGTTAATTCTCGTACAAACCTTGGAGGGGAGGAACCATTATAATCTCCATTTTATAGAAAAGGAAAATGAGGCTTAGAGAGGTTAAGTCATTTTCACAAGGTCATGTAGCTATTAACATAGCTGCAAAAGAAAAGCTGATTACTCACTTAAATGTTTTAATTTAAAAATAGTTAAAATATAATTTAGGTGAATTGATTTTTGAAATTTGAAGATGTTCAAGTGGAAGACCTCTGAGTAAAACAGGCTGGGTCTGCTGGTAAAAGAGTATTTTATTTTTAATTTGCATTTGAGATTTTGGTTTTCAGGAACATTTAAAGAAAACTTAAGCCTAAAAGGAGTAGTCAAAATTCTGTCAATTTTGCTGGCAGTGAGGTCATAACATATATTCACTAGAAAGACACTTTCAATACAATTGGAAATAAAAGGTCATTGATTGCTCCTCTCATGCTATGCCCATTAAGCAGCCAAAGCAGAAGTCTTCAAGGTATGGACTCTGAGTTAATCAAGTCTTGGTTTAATTCCTGTTCAACCACATAAAAGCTACGTAAGTCAGTGACCACTTTGAGCTTGTTTCCATGTTCCATGGCAACATGGCAAATCAGGATTAAATGAGGCAACATATATAACACTCTGAACATGGTGCCTGCTATATAGGTGGTGCTCAAAACTGACAATTTGCATCTGCCTATCCATACCCTGGCTTTTTAAAGTTAATCCTAATATTATTCAATTCCCTGTGGCTTACTATATAGATAAACAATCACTTTAATTCCAGATTTTATTTCATTTTTATATTTAGCAAATGTAAATGTGCACCTGATGATTTAATGCCTGGGGTTATAAAGACAGAGAAAAAGAAATAATCCCCTGGGATATATTTATCAAATTTAGAAAATGCATTCGCTTACCAGCTCACTGAATTCATTATTGCCTAGGTCAAGTCTTTCCAACTGGGCCAGTTTGTGCATTGACCTATAACAGATGGAGAAAAATATTATTGTGAGGCAGTGCATGACACATTGCTCCAAAAGACATTCCATCCACCTCCCCATCAGATTTACCTGGATGTATAGTGCACAGATACGGGGGTATTTTTTAGGGAGAAGTAAGTTGCAAATATACAGTAACGTATGCAAACTGCTGCCTGAAAACCTTTAGTAGCTTACCATATTTCCAAATGCCAGTCTATGGATGGAGTTCCGGCCTGGATGCTTAATGAAAATCTGGGAAGCTTGTTAAAAATCTATACCAATAGGAGGTACCGATTGGGGCTCCAAAATCCATACTTTTAAGAAGCCCCACAGGTTTGGAAACCAACGGATAAACCCAATTCTTAGTAAAGTGTTCTAAAATTCCATAATATGGCCACAAATTCATCATCAATCTTGTCATTTTTCACTTCCTTAAATGAAGTTCTGTTATAGCAAAACTTCTTTTTTCTTCTTTTATTGAGGTATAGGTTGATTTATAATATTATGTAAGCTTCAGATGTACAACATAGTGATTCACAATTTTTAAAGGTTAGATTCCATTTATAATTATTATAAAATATTGGCTATATTCCTTGTGTTGTACTTTATATCCTTGTAGCTCATTTATTTTATACACAGTAGTTTGTACCTCTTAATCCCCTACCCCTAACTTTTGTACTCATTGTCTCCTAAACATATTGGCTTGAATGATGCTGCAGCTTTGAACAACCTTAAACCTCGGGCAAGAGTTGGTGCCAAAGATTAGACATACCTTAGCACATGCCATGTGCAATCAGCATTTACCAAACCATTCTCAAGTATAACATACAACATAAGAAAAGAGAGCATTTTTCTGATTTTCAAGTTTTTTATCTCCCTACTAACCAGAATGCTGTCTACAAGTCTTGACTATACAGAAATTCTGGAGGCATTGTTGACTCAAATCTCAAAAAGTTTTCGTTCCTTCACCTTTAAAATTCATGTAATAATTATCTTATAGGGCTTTTATGAGTAGCAAATGAAATACTATTGTAATTCAGACTCTGGCAGGCACTCAGAAATGCAAAAAAAATGTGTGTACTCTTTCTTCACTCAGCAACTGTTATTGAAGGATTATTATGTGCTAGACAATCTTCTGGGGCCTGGGGAATAGCACTGGATGAAAACAAACAAAAATTCCTCCTTGAAACTACTTTACACTCCAGTGGAGATGATAATGACAATAAATAAAACAATTAAGTAAAATAAAATAATATACTAGAAGGTTATAAGTACTATGAAGAACACATAAGAAGAGGAGGAAGATAGGAAGAATGCATATAACATGACTGCAATTTTTAATAGGGTAATCAGGTCTCACTGAGAAGAAACTTGAGCCAATGCTTAAAGAAAATGAAGGAGCACCATAGTGCCTAGACTCTGCAGCAGGGACACGTTGCTTGCTTGAAGACATCTTAGGTAACCAGTGTGGCTGAAGTAGACTGAGGGACAGGAGAAGTAAAGAGATGATATTGGGGAGTTAGAAAAATGGGGTCTTATAACCCAAGACTTTGGCTTTGATTTTGAGTAAGATGGAGGGTCACTGAAAGGTTTTGATCAAAGGTATATTGAAGTGACTTGTTTTAAAAGGATACCTATGATTTCAGGCTTGTAGACAGACCGAGGAGGACGAAGGTGGAAGATGGGAGATCAAACAGGCAGTTAATGGAAAATGCCAAATGAGAGGTGACGGTGGTCCGGTCAGGTTGGTGGCAGTGGAGGGGGTGAGTAGTGGTTGGATTCTGGACATATTTAAGATTAGATTCAAATGTTTTGTTGATGAAATGATTGTGGGGAGTAAGAGAAAGTAGAGTCAAATGTGATTAAAAGTGTGTTTTGGTCTGAACAACTAGAAGGATGAAGTGTAATTGACTGATGGAGAAGACACGGTGAGCAGGGTTTTGGGTTCATCAAAAGCTTGGTTTTAAATGTTCTCATCCTTGTCCATCCCCCCTCAAATTTCCTCCCCAAAAGATAAATATGTGAAGTGATGGATGTGTTAATTAATTAGATGAGAAGAATCCTTTCATAATGTATACTTCTATTAAATCATCACAATGTACTTTAAATATCCTACAATTATATTTATCAGTTATACCTCACCTCATAAGGTTGAAAAAAAATGTTAAATTTGAAATTTCTATTGTAAAGCCAACTAGAGATGTCAAGCAGGAAGTTACATACACAAGTCTGTAGTTCAGGGAAGAAGTCCAGGCAAAATAGATCATTTGAGCATGGTCAGCATACAGATGGTATCAAGCCTTGAGCATGTGAGATCACCAAAGGAATGAGTGTAGATGAGAAGATAATAGATCTAAGAAGACATGAGGATGAGCCAGGAAAGAAGACAGAGAAGCTACTAGGATCACAAGAGAAAAGCCAGAAGAGTGTGAAGAACTGGAAGCCAAGTAAAGATGGCATTTCAAGTTGGAAGAAATAACAAATTGTAAGAAAAATTGATGATATACCTGAGAAATGACCACTTGATTGAACATGTAGATTAGTGATGACTTTGAGAAGATCAGTTTTCTGTTTTAAGCTTTTGCTAATGCTTTTTCTCCCGTTCAATATGCCTTTATCCATACATCTTCAATACTCTTTATTCAATAACATAAACATACTGATTTCCTACTATCTCTCAACTTTTAAGGTTATCAAGATGAAAGGTGTTTTTCCTATTATCAGGTAGCTCATAATCTTGAAAGAAAATGGTTAAGACAGTGGGCCATGTTTACCCAATAGACTAAATGCCATAGAAAACATATGTGTAGGATTCTAAAGAAGTGCTTTTTCAGCATTGGGGAGTGGGAGTAAAAAATAGGAGACTCGGGCTTCCTTGGTGGCACAGTGGTTGAGAGTCTGCCTGCCGATGCAGGGGACATGGGTTTGTGCCCCGGTCCTGGAGGATCCCACATGCCGCGGAGCGGCTGGGCCCATGAGCCATGGCTGCTGAGCCTGCGCGCCACAATGGGAGAGGCCACAACAGTGAGAGGCCCGCGTATGGCAAAAAAAAAAAAAAAAAAAAAAAAAAAAGAAATAAGAAATAATATGTAGACAAGGGCCAGATCATGAGATCATCCATGTTAAACAAAGAAGTTTGAGTTTTACGTTGAAGGCAATGGAAACTTTAAGATTTAGATAGGGAAGATATATCAAATTTTTATTTTAGAAAGATCACTTTGACAGCTTGGAGTGGTGTGGGAAATGTGGAGAAGATGTGCTAGCAAAAAGGTCAAATAAAAAGAGTGTCCTGAAATCTATGTGGGATATAACTGTGGCCAGAAATAAGACAATGGCAGTGTGGATGATATGGTGGGAACTATAAGGGATGCATTGGTGAAGACATACTTGGTAATGATGATAGTTGGTTGGATGTGGAAGATAAAGAAGAGGAAGGAATTGAAGCTAGTTTCTGGATTGAGTAGCACTGTGGGAATGTTGCAAAGGAATAAATCTGAGGTGGAGAGAGTTGGATGTAGTGAATACTTTTAAAAATACTATAGAGAATTTGAGGTGAATGTGTGAGTCCTATGTTAGGAGAAAATGTGTGTGTGTGTGCACACGTGCTCACACACATGCACATGTGCGCCTGTGTAAGACTGGAGCTCAGGTGAAAGGTCTTGACTAGAAATAAATATTTGAAAAATAAATAAGTGATGTTTCTTGTCTACTCCATCACAAAGTTATCTCTCCTTTTAAGCTCACATACTATCTGCTTTCTTTTCCATGATTTATTTGGCATTGGTCACTAACTTTCTTGAATTGTTAGTTTTTTCATATATATATATATGTTTCCTTTATGTTTCAAGATGCCCAGAAGGGTCTGTGTGGGATCACTAGCAGTCCAAAGATGGTTGTGAAACATTGGCCAGCATTGTAAGAACATCTGACTCACCTCTTGCCAAACCTATACCACTGGATAGGTGCTTCTAGGGGAAGGGGTGGTAGTGGCTGTGCTCCATGAAGAGAGAATTAGATTTTCTTCTAAGCCTGGGAATACTGAGGAGCAGCAGATTATCTCAAGCTTTGTTCCTAGACCACATTGTAGTCCAACAAACAATGAACACCAAAACTTTGGGAACCAAGGTGAAGGACCAAGTGACCAAGTATGGCAATGAATGAAAAATGACCACAGGAGTAGTAAAGCCACCTGCATTTGACTTGACCATGTAGCCTTAGGCAAAAAGTATTCTAGTGAGAACCATCATGAGCTGAAGACCAGAAGCCTTTCCACAACTTCCTGTAGTTCTCACTATCTCCAAGATGCGTATCACATAAACCTGAGAATATACATTTTTTCTAGCCATGGTGGTTAAAGAGAAAGACACAATTATTTTTATTAAATGAAGACATGAATGATGTCTTGTACTTGAGTGTCCTAAAGTAAATTTTATTGGTTCTGGGATTTATCTCTTTTTTCTAGGCTAAATATTGGTGACGTCTTAAATCATTTCTTACATGATGGGGTTTCCAGAAACCTAAACACCCTGATCATCTTTATCAAAGCTTCTCTTCCAAACAGGATGAGATACAAACCTGGCACTTTTGTTTTTATAGATAAAGCTTTACTGGAACATAGTCCTGCTCATTTGTTAACATATAATCTATGGCTATTTTGCATTGCAATGGCAGAATTGAGCAGTGAGACAGACCATATGGACCACAGAATCTGAAACATTTCTATCTCTGAAGGCCAACTGGCACTCAGAATTAAACACTGTTCTTCAGACGTGGGCTGACCAAGACAATGTATAAATGTATTTATTATGTCTTATGTTTCTATTAGTGTAGTTTGTTTGATTCCTTTTGTATGGGGATAGGTAGCCTCTCTGCCACCTCTAAGACTTTTTCTTTTCCCATCCTAGTTTTAGGCTACTGCTTTTGAAATCTTTGACTCATAAATTCATACGTAAAAACTATATTTTAAGTTTATAACATAGCTTCCTATGATTCCTTTGCCATTCTTATGAATGAGCAACAATTTTCCTTTTGTTTGCTCTGGAACAACAATGACAAAAGGCTTTCTCATGAGGTTTTCTAAACTATTTCCTGAAGCTTATTTAAGTTCTGTTGTTTAAAATATCTTTTCTTCTATTTTAATTTTATCTCATTTTATTTTCTTGATCCTAGTTTCCATTAATTACTATCAGCAAAGTTTCATTCTACCATTACATTCTTACTTCCATTTTTAAAGTTACTTTCCAATATGATTTCTTACATATCTTTAAAATTTTACACTCTTATCTCTGCTTTTTGAAAATGTCATTCTATATTATTTCTTACATTTTACACCTTTCAAAATGACTGTCTTTACCCACAAGATTTTAGACAGTCTGTAATGCAGCCTGTTGCTTTTCTTGTTCGTGTGCTAGTTACTAAACTATAATCATTGTCAAATTGTCCAAAAAAAGTTCCTTTTAGATGAAATATGTAATAGGTTTTTAATTTAATTAGGACACAAACAAGTAAGGCTTTGTCAGAAAAATAAAATAGAACTCATGGTATTTTTATGTTAGTAGTGTTTGTGAGCGTTCATTCATTCAATTTGTGCTTCCTTATGGCAGGTGTCACGTGGACACTGAAGTTACAAAGATTTCTGGGATGCAGGGTTTCTCAACCTTGGCACTATTGACATTTTGGGCCAGTTAATTCTTTGATATAGGGGACTACTTTGTGCACTGTAGGATGTTTAGCACATCTTACATAGTCTCTACCCAGAAAGACCTATTTTTAAAATGGGAATGACATTTCAATGAATAATTACTTCACAGGGTGATAAATGCTAGGATAAAAGTATGTATAGATTGCCATAGGAGCTCAGAAGAAGGAACATTTGACAGTTTGGTAATTATGGAAAACTTTAAGAAAAGGTGAAGTTTGAGCTGGGTTTTGGAGAACTTTGTTATATGAGTCATATATGTGAAAAGAAAGAATGAAAATGCTCAAAGAGTACATCTGAAGCTGAGGTTTTTCTGTGATTATAGCTTAAGTCCACAATACTAACATGTATCCTTAAAGAATGTAAGAGACTTTGGTCCAAAGTGAAGAAATTCTAAAAATTCCCATTAGAGTTTCTTGCACGAATCCCTGTCATTCTATCCTCACGGCTGGATAAGGGGACACCTGGGATGCAGCTATCTTGTGCCCTGTAGGATGTTTAGCAGCATCCAAGGCCTCTACCTACCTAATATCAGTAGTACTCTCTGCAGTTTTCACAACCACAATGTCTCCATGCATTGTCAAATGTCCCCAGGGTAGAGGTTAGGGAGGCAAAATTACTTCTAGTTGAGATCCACTGTGCTAGAGGAATATTCCAGGCTTTTATCTCCTCTCCTTGCTGATTCCTTGGAGGGTGAGCCTCTTATCTCCATTTGTTTACCTCCTTACTCTACTAGGTGGGGTCCCATGTGGCCTGTTCTTATACACTTCAAGCAGCCTACTTGATTATGTACTCATTTGACTGTACTCCTTTGTCCTTACAGTAAACACATGTGGGTCTGGGGTCTATCTCTATGTCCCAACACAGGAATCTAACTGGTGTGACTTCCCCTTACAAATGGCTTGAAGGCATGATCACTGCCATAAGTTAGGGAGAAAATATCAGGACTTGTTACAGTTTGGGTCACATTCTCTATCAGTTATGCCTACAATTTGATCATCTCCTGTCTGAACCGAATATCTTTCTGATTATTTAGATTCATTTGTAAAGTTCACCTAGTTATCTGAATGAGCAAGTTCTAATGAAATTGGTTGTATTAAATGATGTTTACCAACTTACGTTCATATTATATATGTAAAAATTGTAGAAATGTATAAAATTTCCATGATTGTTACATTTAACATTGCTGCTTCTCTTGCCTGTAATGTTATAACTCATAAATCTTCTCATAGCTGGCTCCTTTTCAACTCAGCTCATATTTTTCCTCCTCATATCCCTTTACCCAAAATTAAATCTCCTTCCCATCTTCATGTTATATATTGCCCTGTTTCATTTTCTTCTTAACACTTACCCCTGAAAATATTTAATTTAATTTTTTAGGCTAATTTTATATTTTAATATTTAATACTGAAAATTAAAACTTGTTTACTTGCTAATTATTTTCCCCCTGCTAGACTGAAGCTTCATGAGAGCAAGTAAGTTATTGATCTTACAAATAGCTTCTCAATCAGTTTGTTTAATGAAGATATTCATATGTGCATGAATGAATAACTCTTTACCAGTGAGCTGTTTGAATTTTAGAATATTTACAAAGGAAAACCACTCAATTTTTATCAGGCATCTACAGTTAATTAACAGTTTCCAAGGAGAGATCCTGATAGGCCTGTTTTAATGAATATTGTAATGAATATACATTAGCTTACTTATTGTAAACTATGCGTGATGATAGAGGCAGATAAGGCTGAGATTCATCCGTCCCAGGATATCTGCATCTTGTGTTAAGTTGACTTCCTGACATTTTCAATAGTAGGTTTTAAAAAATCCAAATAATAAAAAATACTAAGTGAAATATTTAGATGAGTTTTTCATTTGTTTGGATATCTGAAATATAGCAACAAAACTCTAAATGGAGAGTAGTTTAGGGCATAGACTCTGAATTCAGACAACCTGGGTATAAATCCTGATTCTACCACTCACTTAGCTGTTTGACTTTAAACCAATAAGAACATCTTTGCACTTCAGTTTTCTCATCTGTAATATGGGAATGATAATAAGAATCCTTACATCATAAGGTTATTTTGATGATTAAAATAGTTAATACAGGTAAAGCACACAAATTGTGATTGACATATGGTAGGTGTTCTTTAAGAGTTAGGTATTGAAATACTTACAGAAGAATTTCAGAGTTGGAAATATTTTGAGAGATTATTGAGGTCAGAGTTTCTTGAAGTTTTCCTAAGGACTTATAAATGTTGCATGATTTTAAAAAATTTTAAGGTGGCCAGTACATTTTGGCAAATCTTACTTAAAAAATGTTAAATAGATTTCTTATCAGTAGGACTTCTTATAAAACATACAAATGTTCATTGTGATTATTTAACAGATTCAATTAGTTTAGACAATATCCTGTTTATGTGACCAAAAGCATTTTTCTTTTCTTTCCCACAGGACATTTCTTAGACTAGGAGAACACTGTAAATGCTTTTTTACAGATGATGAAATTGAGTTCTTGCCCATCCCAGTCCATGGAATCATGGACATACTTAGTCCATGAAAACACAGGCATGTGTGTTTCCCTATAATGAATATAGGATTTAAATTTGATCGAATCATCCTCTTTTGTCTTCTTGAAACTCTGACCTGTCAGGCCCTGCATCTTAACTCCCAATATTAACTTCAGGCTTTTCTTGCATTTATGACTGTTTTGGTCATGCTTCCCTGGTTTGACTTTCACATTCTCCTTAAAAGACCATGTTGATTTTTGCCATTTGGCCTTATGCACAGCAACCTCAGGAAAAAGAAGTGCTCCCTTACTAGAGGAGACTTGGTGACTTGTTCAACGTCACACAGAAAGTTAATGACAGAGCTGGCACAGGATCTCTTTTCACAGCAGTGGCCAATCATCTAAACCTGGCCTGGACTCTTTGGTTGACCATTGTTTAAATATGAATGTTTTTATGAAAAGTATATTTTCTAGAGCTCACTGTAGTCTATGCCAGGGGTCAAGAAACTTTTTCTATTAAAGGCTAGACAAGAAGGGTTTCATGCTCTATAGGCCATATGGTCTCTGTCTCAACTACTCAGTTCTGCCATTGTAGTGCAAAAGTAGCCATATATGACATATTAACAAATGGACATGGCTGTGTTCCAATAAAGCTTTATTTATAAAAGGGGGGCCACCAAATTTGGACCATAAGCCATAGTTTTCCAACCCCTGGTCTACATCAGTCCTTAAGACCTTACATCTAGATAGCTCCGTGGGTTTATGATATAAGCTTGGTCCCTAAGAATATTTAAATTTTTAAAACTTGATACAATAGATAAATTAAGAACTGGAAATATTTATTATTAGATAATTGCCACTAGATAACTATATTTATATACTATTTGAAATTCTCATTTCTTAGGGTACATGTTACTGGAATCTAGGGACATTTATTCTTAATACTGTCCTTTGGTTGCATTTATGAAAATTAAGTCCTTACTAGCATGCTATTACTTTATAGCATTTATCCAATTGCAAATCTGGTAAAAGATTCCAGTTGGAGCAATGACGAGAAATAACACAATATCTTGGTGCATCTGTCACTTTGATAAAATTATACAGTCTATGATTCGCTTTTTATCAGATGGAGAGATTTTATCTATTGAAGTGTACAATTACTTCTGAAGCCACATAAAGTTGGCAGAATTTTGTTTCTCCATAAATTCCCAGTGCAGTAACATGGGTTTGCTGATTCTCACAAGATTCTGCAAATTTTTGGCATGGACTTATTCATTCCATCTTTTAACTTGTCTTTCAAATGTTCTCAAACACTCTCTAATTAGTGGCTATTCACGCCACAAGGATAGGAAAACTCCCCTCAGTTGCTACTGTCCAATGTTTCTCTTGTATTGGAACTTAGGGAAAGAATATATTATCTTTCCACTTTACTTAATCCATGTCCTATGTTAAATGGACATTTACATTTTATACATTGGACCTACTGATTCTACCATATTATCATGTTCTTCTCTTGTTCACAATCTTTCTTTAAATGAACCTTGTATTATACATTTTTCTTTTCTTTCTTTCTTTTTTTTTTTTTTGAGGTACGTGGGCCTCTCACTGTTATGGCCTCTCCTGTTGTGGAGCACAGGCTCTGGACGTGCAGGCTCAATGGCCATGGCTCACGGGCCCAGCCGCTCAGCGGCATGTGGGATCTTCCCAGACCGGGGCACAAACCCGTGTCCCCTGCATTGGCAGGCGGACTCTCAACCACTGCACCACCAGGAAGCCCTGTATTATACATTTTGAAATAAATCATTCCTTACAACACAAGTACTAAAGACAAGAAGGCCCAGGAATTGATATTCTTTAAAAATGCAACTAGCAGCATACCTCATGTTGAAGAAACATAAACTTATCTTTACACACAAGGAAAAATTTAAAACCCATTGTCCAATAACATAATATAAGTTCTATGATAAAATGTTTTTTATAAAGATTCTCCCTTAATGGCCTACATGAGAAAATAATCTTAAAAAAAAAGAGTGGATATATGTATATGCATAACTGATTCACTTTGCTGTACACCTGAAACTGATACAACATTGTAAATCGACTATACTCCAATAAAAATTAAAAAAAAATCTTCCTTGATTATTACTATAACTTAAGCCAATGTTACAGCTACAATATTTATGTACTCTCCATCATTTCAATTCAACTTTCCCCTAAGAACAGCAATGAAAAGCTAAACTGGCTTCTTGGATCTCCCAGAAGGATATGTAACCAAACTAAACATCTAATATTTTGTCATAGAATATTGGAAAGACATTTTTTTAGAATTCTTCTAATTAAGCAATTTGTGAATGCTTCTAATTAAGATGTTCCTCCTTGCAGTATTTAAATTTTTAGAATAAATATTTAAAATATATAATTTATATCAAGCTCTCACATATTTTGAGTATTTCCTTGGGAAATATCTTTTCCTTTTAAGTATTCAACATTTAAAAGTTTAAGCTGATTTCATGATGTCTTATTGGAAAAATTTTCTTTCCTATAACTACGTATCTCTAATTTAATGCATAACATGAAAAAAAGATTCTGTATGAAGAAATAAACTTACAAGTAACCTCTCAAGAATAGCTTTAGTTTATATAGTAAGATAAACTTCTCCAGTGAAATAGATTAAAGTATAAAATAGAACCTTGTGAACAGCAGCCAGCTGTAAGACAAATTCTGCACTACTCTAATTAGGTTAAGGAGAAGACTGAATTTCATTTGTCTCTCTCTAGTCTTCTTGGGTTTATGACCAGAACTAGTCATTCATTCACTCTGAACGTGACTTTTCCCACTGGCCAAAAATTATTGTGCATTCCTAACTCATGACAATGCAGTAAAGATAAAATTGTACTTGTAAGATTTTTTGAACTCTTTCTGGAGAAACGGTGTCATATGAGCAGAAACCATGACAATTATCTCTGTGTATGGCCACACTTCAGGAACTGAAGCTCCTGGCTTGCACTGAAGCAGTCTAATCAAGAAGTTATGGGAAACATAATCAGCTATGAAGATGCTCATTTTCACTAGAATATGCTGCAACCTACATTATAAGCTCATGAAGAGATTTCGAACGCTACTGAAAAAATACTCAGGCACAGTTAAGCTATTTTAAAACTCATAGATAACTGAGCAGGGAAAAACAAGTTTCTTTCCTAAGAGACTCTTCTCACACACACACACACACACACACACACACACACACACACACACAGGCTCATTGTTTCAGGCTCATTATTTCTTCCTATTATTCAATGAAAAAATTACAACTTGTCACTTTGGGCTTTGTAAATATTAATTCATGTACTTTTATCTAGATCTGGCCTTAGATTGTTGATACCCTGACTGATGTAAAATACAGAAACAACCCTGTGACTAAGATGTCGGAGAATTTGACCTTTAGCAGATAAAGGCCTTTGAAAATAATCTGCCAAGGTAGCCACGGCTGGTTTCCCAGGCAACTGTCATTTCCTTTCCCTTTCTTCCTTGCCAGCGGTATCTGCCCTGCATCAGAGACTGGAAATCCCAAGTAGTCATGAGGCAAACCTCCTCTGCAGCTAGGATATGAGCATATGACTCAGTGCTGGCCACTAGAACAGGAAGAGAAGAAGAGATTCTGAGGGAGATCCTGAGAAAGATTTTTCCCCTTGGTTTAAAAGAGGGAGAGAGGCATGATAACTTTTTTACCTGTCCCTCTTTTTCCTCTTTTTTCCATGGTTGGATGAGAATGTGAAGTCTGGAGTTGCAGCAGACACTATGAAACCATGAGGTAACAAGTCCAAGGATGAAAGCCAACACGCTGGGAATAGCAGTGTAGAAAATTCGAAAAAGACCGAGCATTTGGTAAAATCATTAAGCTACTGAAACAAACTTTGGAACTGCTTATGTTGAGACTTTGTTATGGACAACAATGTACCTATTATTTAAAAAGTCACTTTTACTCAGAATTCTGTTTCTTATTGCCAAAAGCATACTTCTAAATACACTCATTCTACTGAGCTATTAGGTACCTAAAAGAGCATCACATGGTTTGTTGGTGGCAGACCTAAAGTAAAAATAGAGGTCTTTTAAGGCCCAGAAGTGTCTGATACACCACACATTAAAAAAATTCCCGATTTATTAATTTGAGTTTTAGTAGCTTTTAGGCAAAAAATATAAAAGAAATAGTTTTAACACTTTTGTTCTTGATTAGAAAAAAACTTTCTGATAATACTAAGCTAGCAAAGAAATTAATATATTACTACTTAATTAAATTAAGTACAAAGGTGCTTTTGGGATCATGAGAGATAATGTGCATTGACATATATACACTAATATGTATAAAATAGATAACTAATAAGAACATGCTGTATAAAAAATAAATTTAATTTAAAAAACAGAAAATATGTATAAAAGTATTTGCACAGCATTTGCAGCTTTAATTGATTTTATTTTTTTCTTCCACTTTTATTGAGCTATAACTGAAATATAGCACTGTATAAGTTTAAGGTGTACAGCATGATGATTTGACTTATATACATCATGAAGTGATTACCACAATAAGTTTAGTCAACATCCATCATCTCATGTAGATACAAAATAAAAGAAAAAGGAAAAATATTTTTTCCTGTGATGAGAACTCTTGGTACTTACTCTCTTAACAACTTTCCTATATAACATACAGCAGTGTTCATTATGTTAATCATGTTATGCACTACATCCTTAGTACTTATTTACCTTATCACTGGAAATTTGTATCTTTTAATCACCTTCATTCAATTACCCCTCCTTGCCCCCTCATCTCTGGTAACCACAAATCTGATCTCTTTTTCTCTGAGCTTGTTTTCTTGTATGTTTTTGAAGTAGAACTGACCTACAACACTATGTTAGTTCCTGGGGCACAACATAGTGATTTGACATGTCTATACATTACAAATCGATCAACATGATGTCTAGTTACCATCTGTCACCATACAAAGTTAAAACATTATTATTGACTATATTCCCCATGTTGTACATTTCATCCTTGTTACTCATTTATTTTGTAACTAGAAGTTGTACTACTTTCCCTCACCTATTTCACTCATCCTCCTGATTGCTCTTCCCTCTGGCAACCATCTGTTCTCTGTGTCTATGACTCTTTCTGTTTTGTTTTGTTTGTTCATGTGTTTTGTTTTTCAGACTCCACATGTAAGTGAAATCATATAGTATTTGTCTTTCTCTGTCTGACTTATTTTACTTAGCATAATACTTTCTAGGTCCACCAATGTTCAAAGTAGTTTAAGTTTTTTTCTTCCTGCATTTGACTTATCAATATTCTAGTTTTCCATCTTGACAATTTCTTTTTCATAAATTATTCTGTGGGTTTTTGTATGATTTCTGATGTTTATAATTTCAACTTTTCAGAAACCATGACTGTGATTCTATATATATTCTGTTTCTTTTATTTTTTATTACTTTATAGTTTTGAAAATATGGTAAAGATGTTAATATTTTCAAGTTTGTATACCTCTTCACATTTATGTTTATTATATCTTCAAAGAAAATTATTCCACAAATCTTTTTTTCTAAATTCAGTTAATTAGAAAAAATATTTTTAAATATTATTATGATTATAAATTAAAATTATTAATTTTTCTTAATTTCCTGAATTAAGTTTCTTCTTAAAATAATATTTGCCTCAGACTCAACTAGATATTTTTTCTTCTATGTATTTATTATTAGAGATTCTTCCCTTAGTATTTGAATGCTAAAACCTGCATTACTGGTATATTTTTTCATAGTGTCTATCAATACATAGAAATAAAATTAGCTTTTATTTAATAATTGGAATTATATGTGCTTTTAGCTGCATATGTTCACTTAAAATAGCAATTTAGGAAAAAATTTCACTTAGGATAACTTTTTTTTTTTTTTTTTTTTTTGCGGTATGCGGGCCTCTCACTGTTGTGGCCTCTCCCATTGCGGCGCACAGGCTCCGGACGCACAGGCTCAGCGGCCATGGCTCACGGGCCCAGCCGCTCCGCGGCATATGGGATCCTCCCAGACCGGGGCACGAACCCGTATCCCCTGCATCGGCAGGCGGACTCTCAACCACTGCGCCACCAGGGAGGCCCTAGGATAACTTTTTGATTGGTCTTAATCAGAACTAATTTTTCCCCATGGATATAAATTGGCATAAAGATTATCATGCTAAAATATGATTATAACAATCAGTACTTAGAAGTTGTGAAATAAAATATGATAGGATAGCAATCAGAAATAACAGACTGTACAATAGAAACCAAATAGAACAATGGGAAAAAATCAACTCTAGATGAGACCATTGTGAAATGTGCCTCATAATGAAAGCTCATTTCAATAAAAGAACTGTAAAAGGCATTGAAGTCTAATAGCATTATTTCTTATGGGTAATTATATTTATATAAAGGCAATCTTCCTTTAAAAAAGTCAAAAGTTCAGCCATTGATTCTCAACATACTGTCAAAAAAATAATATTTCTGAACCTGAATTTTACTGAGGAAAGATTAACTTTTGTCAATGTTAAAAACACTTAGCTAACTGTCCAAAAAGGAAGAAAGGTCTGATTCTTCATATCATCATTATCATTGTAGACAAAATAATAAGTTGACTATCTTACTTTTGTACTACCCTGATACTTCATTTTATAAACTCCTTGTAAATTATGACTTTTAAATCATTAACCAAACAATTCTTTCATTAATATAACAAACAGCTCTTGAGTACATATCAGATGGCTAGGCTAAGGGCTGGCACTAAGATGTGGTCACTTCCTTCAGGTACCTCACAACTTAGTGAAGTGTACATAAAAACCTACAATTAACAATAATAATGGATAATATGAAATTTTTATTATGTGTTTAACAGTAATTCAAGGATTTACACAACAAAACACAGTCCCTGCCCTGCTGGAGCTTATATTCTATGAGAAAATTAAGAAATTAAGTAATTTTGAAACTAATGTGTTAATTTATTATGCTTGGGATTCATGCTACCCAGAAGACGTCGTGTTTTGAGAACTTGTAATTCAGGAACTGACCCAGAGATGGCTTCATATCAGGTAATATTGACATTAGGGGTTATGAGATGAAGAGTTCACCAGATCGAGGAGGCAGAAAGAGATTTTCAAGCAAGGAAAATGACACGAGCATCAGCATTCTCCTAGGTATTAAAGTGTTCGATATGTTTGGGAAATAGAAAAGTATTTTCTCAATAAAATTCTCAGCAACATGAAGGGACTCAGAGGACTTCTTTGTTTCCTTAGCCTTAAAGCTCAAAGAAGACAGAAAGTTCTTTCTCAAAGCAGTTCACTCATGGAGAAGACTGGTTCAGAGAATTATTCCCTTACCAGGCCACAGTGGGTTATGTTCCCAGGGCAAACTGGACCTTCACACTGTGGGCAGAGCTCACAGGTCTTGTGAATGGAGAACCATCAGTGCCAAAATAAGAAGATGGAGCCCAAGTCCCTTTAAAGAAAGGAAGGACTGGTTGTCCCAATAAAGCAATGGTAGAAAGAACTTGCCTCTTACTTCTCTATTTCCTATTTTGATGAATGTTACCACTACCTCCCTTGTAGCCTAAAATAGAAACTTGGAAGCTATTCTAAACTTGTTTTTTCTCTATCACCTTCCAAATTAGTCAATTACAAGCACCTGTTTAGTCTACCTCTGTTATATGTCTTGAATATATGTTCTCTTTTCATCTTCTCTGCCTGACCCAAAGAAGGCTTCATATCGAATAATACTAGAATTAGGGTTTAAGAGATGAAGAGTCCCTTAGCTCCTCTCACTTGTTAGTTTACTTACTTCTTGGTTTAACCTCTTTTACTTCTTGGACTATGGTGACACAGGCCTTGTAACAGCCTCTTTGCCAGTCTGCCTGCCTCTAGTTTCAACTTCTTCCAATCCATACTTACCATTGTCACAAGAGTAATCCCCCAAATAATTTGGTCATGTCATTTCTGGGCTCAGAAATCAAATTATTTCAGGAAAAGGTCCAAATTCCTCAACATTGCATTCAAGGAAATTATAATTTGACACCAGTTTACCTTTCTGGTTTTATTGCCTGCAAAACCTCTACACATATTATTATCTACAGCCATTTATAGTGTCCTAAATGAGCTAGGTTCTCTAATGGGAGCCATTCTCTGGTAGACTTATCTTTGGAGGTCATGAGACTAAATTTAGCCCTTTTAAATATATCTCAGAGGACTTCTCAGATTAAAAAATACAATTGAGAATAATTGAATTTTTATGAGGAGCAATTACTGGGGAAAATATTTGTTATGGTTTTGCCACTTGAAAAGTATTAGGTTATCAAAAGAATATATTATCAAATAAACTGTTATAATTTTTATAGATCAAAAAAATACCAAAGCTTTTGGTTTGTATGTAACTAATATGAAGTCTCTCATGCGAAGCTGAGCAACAGAAAATAATATTTAAAAATCTATGTAAGGGATGTAATGTACAACATGATGACTACAGGTAACACTGCTGTATGATATATATGAAAGTTGTTGAGAGGAAATCCTAAGTATTCTCATCATAAGAAAAAAAAATTTTTCTTTTTTTACTTTTTATTTTTTTTGCCTCTAAATGAGATAATGGTTGCTAATTAAACTTATTGCAGTAATCATTTCATTATGTATATATATATATATATATATAACCATTATGTTGTACACTTTAAACTTATACAGTGATGTATTTCAATTATATCTTGATAAAATTGGGAAAAAATAAAAAAAACTAACTGTAAGTGAGTCATAATGTACCAAATAAAAGGAAATTTAAAAATTCTATGTAAAGAAGCTTTCCTAGAACATCAGTGAAGTAGTAGGTAGAGTCTGTCACTCTCTCCTAATTTAAGAGCTATTAAAATAGACATGGATTCTGAGATTTACAATAAGGACCCAGAAGTAATGGAATCTCTATTATGGTGACTTCTAATTCCACATGATGTGTTCTTTTGAACTAATCAACACCACTGGATCTTCTCTCTTCATATCAGTTCACAGGCAAACGACTCATCAATAATATCACTTCTTAGCTAGAGCAGGGGTTTTCAGACTATGGCCTGCAGGCCAAATCTGGTCCACTGCTTGTTGTTATATAGTCTACAAATTAGGAATAGTTTTTATATTTTTAAATAGTTGAAAAAAATCAAAAGAAGAATAATATTTCATGACATGAAAATGATATGAAATCAAATTTTTCAGTGTCCATAAATAAAGTTTTTTGGAACACAGCCATACTTGTTTGTTTACATATTGTCTTTGGCTGCTTTTGTGCTACAATGACTGAATAGTTGTGATGGAGACCCTATGGCATGCAAAACTTAAATATTTGCCATTTGGCCTATTGCGGGAAAAAGTTTGCTGATCCCTGATTTAAAGTGACACGTCTTATGCACTGAATGTTTGTGTCCCCTCAAAATTCATATGCTGAAGTCCCAACCCTCAAGGCGATGGTATTTGGAGGTGGGCCCTTTGGGAGGTAATCAGATTTAGATGAGGTCATAACGGTGGAACCTCACCTCCCGCAATTGGATTAGTGTCCTTATAAGAAGAGGAAGAGAGACCAGAGCTCCCTCTTTCCCTGCCATGTGAGGATACAGCATAAAGGCATAATCTTCTAGCCAGGAAAAGGGCCGTCCCTGGGGGACAGAATCAGCCAGCACCTTGACCTTAAGCCTCCAGCCTCCAGAACTATGAGAAATAAATTCCTGCTGTTTAAACCACTCAGTCAAGGCCATCTGAGCTGACTAATACAATACCTAATATTTGGAAATTATAGGTTTGGTAATTTTTTAATTGGCTGCCCAGCATCTGGCATTTTGGTCATTTCCATTTTAGGAATCTTGGTAGGAGGCAAAGCTTACCTACTGAAAAGGGAAGAGCAACCCTGACAGCTGACAGCTGGTAGCTAGCCTGGCTGCTACCACCAAGCCATGGTATTTCTCTGCTGATCATAAGCAATTTCACAAAATTATCAGTTGAGGACTCTTCAGACAATGATGGAATAAAACAAAAACAAGTCAACTACAAAATCAGACCTGGATAGAGACAAAAGCAGACCTTGTGCTTCTATTACTATAAGGAATTACTTTTTCTCCAATGGCAACTCCAGCTACTCTCCATTCCCCTGGTCTCAAAGGTTAAAAAATGCCCAAATCTCCAATAACCAAATGCCCCACTTTCAGAGAATACCTGATCCAGAAAAAGAACCACATTCTTAAACCTTCTCCAAAATCACCTAAAACCCTTCCTAACTCCCTCTTACTGAGGTGTTCCATGGTTTTCCATGGTATGCAGCCTCCCTTGCTGCAACAATTAATAAACCTAATGTTGGTGGTAAGTGTACATGGTGGTTTTTGGCTGCTGGGGATCAACATCCTTTTTAGAAGCCACATACCTGGTTTTCAAGTCTCTCTGGCATCAGTGAATTGGGGCTAGGGGCTATATAAGTCAGACACATACTCCCTTCTCGCCACAGAAGCTAACTGTGGAGAATTCATTATGGCTTGAGCAGCAGCAGCAGCGAGAGTAACACATTGCAGGGTGATGGTGCAGTAACAGTGGTCAGTACCTAATGCTTGCAGGGTGCTGGTGCAAACTGTGACGTTCAGCATTCAGTGGTGGCAATGATGGTTTTACACCACGCTGTTCTTTCAAAAATTGCTTTTGCCTTTTTTCTAAGTTTCACTTGTTGTCTTATAGCCTGTTCTTTCATTTATTCAATGTCCTATCATTAAAGTCTCTTTCAACTTAAATCATGCAGAGTTGGTTATCGTGTGGCTAGTTAAGAACCTGTTGATACTGGAACAACATTCTACATAGTATCCCCCTAAGCAACTTCATGCATTTGATGACTGAAATATAACTCTTTAGTCACAGATGCTCTTCTAAGTTCCAGGTCTAATTTTTTTTTATTGTTTACTGAACAGTTTTGAATATACCATATGAACTTCCAATTTATCATGTTGGAAACAAAATTAGTCATCTTCCCAGACCTCCTCTATTTCCTGCCTGTGAGTTGACACTACCTAAATCAGAAACCCACGACTAATTATTCACAAATTCCATGGATTCTACTCTCTCTGAAATCTATTTCTTCTCATCTCTATGGTCATTGTCATAGCTCTAGTTCAAAGTTTTGTTTCTCCCATGAATTACTTCCATGGCCTCGATAACTGATTACTGTGTCTTCCATTGTGCCCTCTATAACACACTCTCCACTTAGAAGCCACGGATATCTTTTAAAAATGCAAATTATATGATGACAAATAAATTTCCTTTGCCAGAACAAAGTTGCTTCTAGAATGAAAATTCACATGATACTGGCATGTTCAGAAATGCTCTTGAGTTACTACTTCCAGGATATGTTCAATTGGAATGTGTAATGGTGTCTGTGTTTCTGTCCAATAGAGATCCTTTTTGGTCTCTATTGTAAGCAAGAAGTGACTCTGCTAAAGGGATTTTTAAAAACCTCTGCCAACCCTGTAGCACAAAAGTGTCACAGTGTAAGTTGATTCTATGAAGCATTTATTTGTTCATTTAACAAATACTTATTAAGCATCTACTATGTATTAGGCTTTATTATAAGATATAACATTGTAGATAAAAGTAAAACAGATAAAACCTCCGCCCTTGTAGAGCTACCATTTTAGTGGGAGAGATGTCTGAGAAGGAAATAAACATAAATGTACAATATAGCATGTGGTTAAATGCGCTATGAAGAAAATAAAGCAGGGTGAGAACGATTGAGAGCGTCTGGAGAGCTTCTATTTCATATAAAGTGGTCAGAGAGAGCCACTGTTGAAAGTTAACATTTTATCCAATTTCTGAAGGCAATGAAGAAATGTTATGACATAATGTAGTGTATATAAACACAGAAGGCTATACTGTATAAAATCATGACTTACGTAGTTAGACTGTCTGGGATTAAATATGAACTCTGTAACTTACAAGACCTTATAACCTAGGGCAAGATATTTAACATCCCTGTGCCTCAGTTTCTCCATAAAATGGGAAAAATATGAGTATCTACATTGTTGGATGGTGCATCTTAAATAAATTAGTAGATGTAAAGTGCTCAGAGCACATGGTAAACACTAAAAAATAGAAGTTATTATTATTTTGAAAAATGTATGGTAAAACAAAGAATTGAGGTTAGGAGGAAAAACTTTTAATATCACACAATATAATCCATAATTTGTAGACAGTAGGGGAAGCAAAACCTTCAGTAGAAAACAAATAATGAAGACTCAGAGGCTAAACTTGGAGCAGGTAAGCAAGAAACCAGAAAGAAAAATTATGTATCATTCATCCAAGTATTCGTTGAATACCTACTATGTACCAAGAACCATGCCCACAATGGACATGGAGGTAAGAAAGTTAGATATTACCTTCTTTTACAGAAATTTTATAATTTGACAAGAAAGGCATACAGTAAAATAGTAATTACAGTAAAAGGTGTAAATGTAATGGTATAGAATGTACAAGGAGGATATTATAGGAGTAGATAACTGGAATATTAATAAGAGCTATGGAATAAAAAGCATACATGCCAGATAACATATGGAAAATTATCTAGACTGAACCAAATGATTTCACTTTTACTTTAGCTGTTTAGCCTCACTTTTACTTTAACTGTTAATCAAAGTGTAAGATACCTATAGAAGAGTACATAGCAGAAATGTAATGGTCACTGAATTTTCATATACTGAACTGGTTACCCATGTAAACAATATCAAGATGAAGAAACAAAATGCTTTCAGAGTCCAAAAGCAGTCTCCCTCATGCACGCTTTTAGTCACTAATTACCTCCCAAAAGATAACCACTATTATAATTTCTGATAAGATAGACTAGTTTTGCCTCACATTATATTCTACATAAATGAAAACATATATATTCCTTGTGCCTGACTTCTCTCCTTAAGCATTCATGCAGAGACTTGTACGTGACCATTCAGAGCAGCCAGCTCGTAACAGAGAAAAACTGGAAAAAAACTTTCAACTCAGATATCCATCAAGAGGGGAAAAGATAAAGAAATTGTGCTATATTTATACAATGGAATACTATTCAGCAATAAAAACTGATAACCATTACAACATAGACAAATAAAATAATAATGCTCATTGAAAAAAGCCAGACCCCCCAAAAAAGATGATATACTCTAAGATAACATTTACATAAAATTCTGGAAAATTCAAACTAATTGGTAGTGATAGAAAGCAGAATAGTATTTGCCTGGGTGGGGAGTGAGTAAGCAGTGCCATGAGGAACCTTTTTTGGACGATGGATATGTTCATTATCTTTACTGTGGTGATGCTTTTGGTGATGTATATATGTTTCAAAACTTATCAAATTGCTACTTTCAATATGTGCAATTTATTAGATATCAATTATACTTCAATGAAGCTGTTTATTTTTTAAAAAGAGTTGGATACTTTACTAACAAATGTTACCAAAACTTTCCCGAATTCAGTATGTATTCAAATCTCTAAAAAAAGATATCATCCCATATCCTCAAAACTTCAGTCCAGTTTGAGTGGACTCTACCTTGCTGTGCCATGGCTATTAAGAACAAGGCTTCTGAGTCAGGCTGCCAGGGTTAGAATCCTTCCACCTCACCTTACCAACTTTGTGACATTGGGTAAGTGATTTCTTTATGTTTCAGTGTCCTTACTTATAAAATAAGGATAGTACTAATACCTACTTCAGAGAGTTAATGTAAGGGCTATATGAGTTAATATATGTAAAGAATTTAGAACTCAATAAATATTAGCAATTATATGACCTATAAGAGTTAAATTCTAGTGCCCATATTAGGTAAAATTAAATGGCCAGTATTCCTTGCAAAATTCACTGAATTGGACTTATTTCTCTTTATGGATCTAACCATTATACTGGCATACAAAACACTACTCAAATAGGCTTTTCTCTACTTTTCAAACCCCATCTCTTTATATGCACAAGCCAATACATACAACACAAATGAATCTCCTAGTACTTTGCATAATTCATCAGTTTCCATTCATCTCTCTGCTTTTGCACATGATCTTCCTTGGCTAGAATATCTCTTCCACAGAACCAAAAACTCAGTAAAAGGACCCAATATATCTTTGAAATTCTCAACACATAGTACAGTGCTCAATTGTAAGTTTTCAATAAATGTTGGGAAAGTTTTCCTTGATTCTAATTTTCATTCTCTTATTGAGTTTTCTGTCACTGTGTTTAATACATTTATTTCTTGTGCCCTAAGCTTGGTATTAAAGGAATATACTGTTTTGCTCTTCTGTTAGAATTACTAAATGACAAAACTAGAACAACAGTTTGTATGTTGCCATCTCAGTGTATCCATATTTACTGCTGTTTTTTAATCCTCTTTATTTCCAAGTCTTTTTTTTTTTTTAACAATTTTAGATGCCCACATAAACCTGTTGATCCAGAGAGAAGACTGATGAGAATTACATTCTTCTGCTTTTTCCTAAAAATTTTCCAGTTTCTGTTTGTTTTCCTAAAGAGTAAAATGTATATCAATTATGTACACAGAAAAAAAGTTTGATTTCAAGCATGATCAATTTTATATTAAAAAGTAAATTTAGAAATATCTTAGAGTAACAAATGCTTTGATATTAGAAGCTACATAATTTCTATATTTACTTATATCAAAAATACTGAAAGCACATTGTTCAGTAATTACTATAGAAACATCCTGAACTACTTAACTGTATTTTGTGGTAATTAGCATAGAAAAAATGTATATTTCAAAGTTTTACCAGTTTTTGCGAAATCCTTCTGCAAAGCATCAACTTAAAATGAAAATTGCAATTCTAAACATTTGTCCTCAAGAAAAAATATAATATAGAATTAATATATACCAATAAATAGCATAAGCTGACACAAAAATCATTGCATTGTCTGTGGGGCTGAGAATATTATTTATATGGTGGCAAATAACATTAAAGTTCCTATTACCTGAATGGAAAATATCTTTTATGCTTTCCTTACCAAGTTAACGTGCAGATCAAAAAATTACTATTGAAAGCTTTGAAAAATGTAATACACGTTTGCTGAATAAGGTATTGGTACCTTTACAATCTTGTATGTTAGGAAATGCTAAAGAAGAAATCACCTTGATTTTAAAAGGTTGGAGAGATAAAATTGATAGTTAAAGACACTTAACCATAAATTAAAGGCAGGAACAAAACCTTACATTATCACAAATAAACTGACACTCATAACCTTATGAAACTCATTGATCATCTTAATTTATCATCATGAGGACTGAATGGTTAACCTCTGATTCCAGAACCCAAAATGTACCCTGATGTATTTTTTTTAAATGGAAAACACCTCAAAAGAATAAGCAATTCTTGCCATATGTGACAAATATCTATAATCTAGAAGAGGCATTAATAAGATTTGATTCCTAATCAAGTACCTTGGAGATAAATCAATCAAGAACACCATCAGCATAAATTGAAGTTGCTAAAAATATCATTTAAGCAGGACTACAATCTGTACGTAAAACAGTGAAGTCAGTACATTATGGAGCACAGGAGAGAGAAATGGGTTTGAATCCAGGTTTTGCCACTTTCTACCCTGCTTAATTTCTGAGACTCAGTTTCCTCGTCAGTTAAAAAAAGTGGCAAGCCCTACCTTACACTGTTATAAGGTTTAATAAAATAGGTTCGTGGATAAAGAGCCTAGTATATCCACTAAATAAATATTTGTTCCCGTTCACTGTCAAGGAATTCAAGACCACTTATGGGCTAAAACAATTTTGTCTAGATTACTGTTTTACTGGAGGGGAAGACAAAGACTGAGATGTAGTGCATATGACTTCATCTATCTTCAGTGCCAGCCACTCACAAGAGACTGAAAAAATGTGTACTGCACTGTGTTTAAGTACATCATTTGCTTTATTTATGAAATGTTGCTGTAACATTTATTTTCTCTTTTTTGAGTTTTTCACTGCTGCCTTAAATGCCAACTCTTCCCTATTACTCATGTAGTCAAACACTTTTAGTAGATGTCAGTTAGCCAGGACCACCTCAATCCACCTTTCAACTTTTACTTCCACTACTCATTTTAACTTTTCAACTGTCAGCAAAATCAGGTCATTCCGTAACTATGCCCTCTACGTTCTTATATCCTTCATTTCCTCTGCAAGTATACCACTGCTTTCTTCCCAATAGTTGAAATATAGCTTCCCATTTAAAATCTAGATCAAATGTCCTCAAATATGTCCTCCTTATCTCTCACTGGAAGTAATCTTATTTTCTTTAAGTATTTGGGGAGATTACTTTTCTTCCTTTCTTTTCTTTCTTCTTCATTAGCTATTCATACTATTTGCAAGCCACCATTCTAGGTATTCTGGAGAATGAATAAAACAGCATACCTTGTCCTCAAGAAATCTACAATTTAGAAAAATGTAAAAGGCAAGTACATAAATAAATAAGACAGAAAGATAGATGTATAGGCCTGATACATTGGAAGATTAAAGGATGGATAGTAAGAAACCAGTCAAGTAGGTGAAGAGAGAAGAGAAAGGGCAGGGTCATTACCTTATTTAAAAGATACCTGCTAAATTTTAGAATGATGGACTAAAACTATATTTTAGTAATTCAGATAAAAGTGACACTTATACAAGTACTCAACAATATTCTAGTAGCCTGAGACTTCTGGTTTTCTGCCAATAAATACATATAAATTATCAGTCTTTATCCAATTTATATTGATTGCTGTAGCAGAAGCAAATAATATAAAACTGACAACACCTAATGTAACTTTGTTATGTTTTGTTTATGACTAAAAATTTGTAAAATAATCATATTCTTTTGTGACAAAATTTAGATCTGCCAGTTTTGCTCCAGGAAAAGTTGACTTGATTTAAAAGAAAATAAAAATGGCAGAAATCATAGTTGGTAAAATTTGATATGAACAAAAAAATAAGGATGGGAGAGTATATGAAATTCTTAATAAATATGCAGGAACCTGTAATTTCTGAGAAACGTAGGGAGATGTATTCTATTTTCTAAGACGCTGCTAAGAGCTATAAAAGTTGACTTCTCTCCATGAGATGTCAACAAGATGTTGAAAGGCAATTCAATATGTTGCTCAAATGGTGGCCCAGGTTCCCAAGAGGGACACTTATCTTACAAGGAAAGAAGGGGTTCTGTTGTAATATTTGGTATCCTGGAGAATGGGTAAGCACCTCTTGTGCTGCCTTCTTCTTAAGAGTTATTTTTTGGTTTAGTTATTATTGTATATTTAGTCAAATTCTGGTTTGATATGCATATTCCACTACCCATGAATGTATAATCAATAGAATATATTTCTAAAAGATAGCTCAATAGGAGATTACTGTTATTTCAATAATAACAAATGTACATAAACGCATCTTATCCTTTTACCAGTTTATCTAGTTTAAAAAATATATATACCTAGAGGCTAAAAATTATGTAACTTTATGAAATGAACACATTTAATATTTTTGTTAAATTGGTATATGTGACTCCTCTTAGCATAAAAGATTAGAGCGCCATAAACATTGTGAAGGAATTTATAATCACTTCCACTTGTTGGAACACTACAGTGACATAGCATGAACACTGGGCAAAAATGAATCAAGTATCATATTCACTGGTATTTGATTTAATTTTTCACTTTTGTAATCACTTCTGCTGATGCAGTTTTAAACCATTCCAACTTGATAACAATTATTTGTTACTTGTTAATGTCTTTTCCTTAAGAAAAGTTTCCTTTATCCTATATATACAAGGTCTCAATTGTAATATGTTATCATAAGACCAGGAATGCAACATGGTTTACTGCAGTTTGGTCACTCCACCAAAATAATTATCAAACAGAACTACTGCACTATGCTGTAGATTTTAACTGCAGCTCTGTAAGACTTTCAAAATTTAACAATGGAATATCCAGTTCCTTACTTGGAACATGATAGAGGAAGAAGTATTTCTTAAATACTTTAAAGCTACTTTCATGCAGAATGTTTTAAGTAATCTTGAAAATGACATTTGAAGGACATGATGAGAGCACATTATAAAACTATACTAAAATAGCACAATTTGTTTTAAAGCAGAGTCAGAGATTTACTTTTGTGTTCTTAGAAGAGCAACATACCTTTCAATATACAGTTTCTAGAGACATATGCAATATATTGTGAAAATGACAGAAGTCAATGAGTATATGACACACAGGTAAAAACTATGTTGTACAAACTCCATTAAGTAGTTTTATGAATTTTTACATAAGATCTTTATGAGTACTCATGGAAAAATCAGTGTTTACACAATTTTAACTGAAAAAACAACAACCACTTTCAAATATATATATACTTTTTACAAAGGTCTATGCATTTAGGGCCATTATTTTATAAATTCACATAATTAAAATACATTAAGACGAATGGAAATATTCAGAAAAGTACATTTCAACTCCATAGTGTAGATTTGGCGAAAAATGACAATTCGTAATTTCCTAATAAGGAAATAAAACAGAAAAAAACGAAAAAAAACAAAAATAAAAATACCATTAAGGTCAATGTATCTATCCTGCTCATATCTGGTTTATGCAAAGAATGTTCAAATTATATTTAATCAAGCAATAGTTCCAATAGAACTAGTATAAATTCTTTGTATCTTGCCTTGTTCCAAAAAGGAGTGAAGATGGGGTGAAGAATGAATTTGTTGGACTGCACCAAGATGAAGATCTCTGGATGCTGAATTTCAAACTCTTCAAAATTTCAATATGAAACATACCCTACTTTTCTAAGTCAAATGTATAACATGTTAAAAGCAAATGCACCCATTGTGTCAATTGTTATTTATTTTGCAAAGACATCATTACAGAGGTTCAGTCTACATGCAAATTGAAATGTTATGTCATTGAACTGTATAGATAAAGCCAATGTGGTTAATTAACAAATATGTTTTATAGCTACAAAATAACTATTTCACATTAAATTACATAAAATGAAAGGATATATAAAACCAATCAATCACTGGCCTTTCATGTTTTGACTGGGACCATCTGGGAATAATCTTTCACTTTGCAAAATAAGTTCACAATGGAACATCATTAGGTGGTCCACACAGAAAACCTGGGCAACCCTATTCAGTCTCTGAAGTATATAACTGACTAGAGAAATTCTCTTATTTACTTCATTAGGATGTCTTTTAAAATGATGGCTTATTCTGGTCTAGTCAAAAAAATTTATACAAAAATTATATATGACAGCAGCTTTATATAAACTAAGAGTGAAATAAACTGGACAAAGATATGAGTATTAATGTTTTTCTAGACTGATAAAATTTCATGTTAATTGAAAGTTAAGGCAACTGAACACACTTGGAAAAAAATCAGGTTGCTCTATATTAGTCAGAAATGTTATTGTTAAGCTTTAACAAAGACCAAACATTTTGCATAACACTAGGCAGTAAGAAGGCAGCCCCTGTCAGCAGGTAGCACACCAAAAATGTTTGGTTTCATAATACAGTTTGGGAGAACTACCTCTACAAAGTCTATTCGTGCTGATGCTCCTGATGCTGCCATTTCTGGTGCCCGAAAGCTGCTGACTCCACATCCTCTGTTGTAGGTGTCACTGTATAGTCTCAGGCGATTGGGCAAGGGGCACACTCTGGATCTTCAGATGCTAAGATGAGAAAAATCAATTTCAATGCCCAAAAGATGGAACTCCTAATGAAGAAGGCGACTAAAATAGTTACCAATTGGTCTACAGTACAGGGATGTGAAATGTTTGTTTGCTTTCATATAATTCTATATAAATATGTTATAAACAAGATTTTCATAAAGTGGTGCAGTTCTAGGATTAGACAGGTACTAGATAGGATAGAAACAGAAAATCAGACTGAGTGGTATTTGACAAGATGACTAAAAACATTCATACTTCCTAAAAGAAGAAAGCAAAATATTCATATAAAAATCATTGCATAATAAACCAGTCTCATGAAAATAACTTGCTTAAACTTTTATTTCCAAGGTTATTTCTACTCATTTAAATTAACTCTACAATAACAAGCATTATTGATGTCTGCTGTTTAAGGCAGAACACAAATGAGCCCATTGGTATTTTACTCTGAGTTTGTGTCCCTTTTTCTCTCTGAAAATGACAAAATTTGGTTTATGAATGTCCTCTGTTAAATAAAATTTTCTTCTCAGATTTATCAGTTCCCATGATATGTAGAATAATTCAGCTTAATCTATAGTGTTTAACAAAAACTCTTATATGAGATAACAACACTGAAGAAATCAGTGAGATACAGAAGGGAACATACTGTAAAAGAGTACATTTTATTATATTAAAAGAATTTTGAGTGAAAGAATGTTTTGGGTTGTAAAAAAAAATCATTCCTTCTATTTATTTTTTACTAAATATTTAAAAAACAACTTTTGTCCAGTATCTTCATGTTTTAATAAAAACATGTGAAATTTGTATCTTGAAACATATTTTAAAAAAATAATTGATTTGATTTTTTAAATGATATATGCATATATGAGAACAAAATCATTTACAAAGTATTTACCATCTCTGGAAACACAGCAATAGCTCAAATTAATATACAATGAGTTTTGAATTAAATCAGTAAAATAACCATCTTTTTTATTTAAAAAATTGGCATTTTTATGACAGTCATTTATACAGCTTGTGCACCTGAATCCACTATATATGATATACTGTAAAGTGACAAATGATCACAAATTATAACGACAAACTCTTACTGAACATAATAATCAGAAGCCATCCTGAATCAATTAATTACGCTATTACTGTACCTTAATTTTTCTCTCCTTTATTTCCAGAAAAGCTACCAATCGCATATTTCAATTAATGACTTATACATATTTTGCTTACGACTTTGATGTACATTTTATTCAAATTAATTAAATGCTACAATTTTACAAACATATGATTTAAAAATTGGATATGCTTAAATAGCAAAACAAAGCAAATTATGTTTTCTCAGATAAATGCAATTATGGTTACACATAATGTTAAATGATGATTGAATAGCTTATCTGCATTAGAAATTTCTCTTTGCTCCAGTTAGACTTACATTTTCAATTAAAAAAATAAAAACATAATCTTACATTACAATATTTTTGCATACAACTGAAATTAATGCACAATAATCTTAAAGCATTTTCATAGTAGAAAGAAAGAACTAGAGTCTTCAAATCCATATGATTATTAATTACATTGGAACTTGGCAAATGTTCTAAAAGTTGAACAATTCAATGCTTACATTAGGTAGATTAAAAATGCACATAGACTGAGCAAAAATTACCTATCTGCAAGTTTAATTGACAGGCAATACATACACAGATTATTTGTGAGGATATTTTGTCTCAGATTCTGCTAGAGTTTTAGTTTTATTTATGTATTTTTGGGTATAATATTAAATAGTTATTTAAAGAGGTGTTTATGGACAAATTGATACAGCTATTCCACATTATCTTAACTCTCCCAATATATGTTTATTAAGTTCACATTCTTAATTTAGTGATAAAAGGAAAATATCAGCATGTGCAAAGTGTTACAAAGAATGCTATATTTCATATTTCATATATACCAGTATATTTTATAAATTAGATGAGGATAATTCTATATAGCTCAAGTTCAAGCTCAAGTTGAATATAATTGTGCACTTTGTGTATTTTTCTTAGATAATTTGAAATATGCAACTGGATATCTGCCAAACTCAAAACAATGAAATCTTAGAGTTTTGTTTCAGATCTTTCTGCCTTATCATTTGACCTTCCCATAGGGCATATAGATTATTCAAGAATGAATTTGTTTAACAGAATAGTAATATAGCAGTCAGTAATCTCATCCCACTATTGAACCAGCCAAAATTCAACACCAGCTGAAAGCTTAAAGTATTACAGCACACAATTTGGCTTTGAAGATAGTGAAGCTAGGGCACAAGTACAAATCATTTTCTTTAAACATCACAGTGATCAATAGATAAATCTTTATAATGGCAAGTGACATTTTATTCTTTAAATACATTGCATAAAATTTTCCAACCTATGTGTCATTTGCAGTATGAGATTATTAAAACTCAATGAATTAAGAATGTGCTTTTATTACAAAATGCAGTCATCTAACAGAATAGTCTTTAGCTGACTAGTAAGAAAATTTAAAACATATATTATTTTATATATAAAAGTTGAATTAATAAATACAATTTTGTCCAAGCTAAATAAGCTTATGAAATTCCTTTGCTTTAAAATATTCCATATAACATTTTGAAATATTTTGTTGATATGCTAAGGTATTTCAAAGGCACTTAATAAATAAATGTAAGAGTGTTTTATCTACGGCCTCCAAGTCACTACAGGATTGCATTAAGAGATAGAAAAGAGAGGGAGTGACAGATTCTGTTTGGAGAATTGAATAAATAATTCTAAGAGATAACCTGTGATCTAAGTCTTTATCTTGCAATAAAAGATCACCATACAGTGAAAAAGAGGGAAATCTAGGCACGGGGCATTACATGTATGAATTTATTAAAACTTTAAAGCAAATAACTTATTGGAAACGGTGAGATAGTCTTTCCTGAAGAAGCTTAATATGGAGAGGATTGTTAAAAGATGAAGCAACTTGTCACGTGTCGTTACATACTTATTTTTATACTTCCCTTTTTTTGTTCAACCGTAAAGAAGGTGCTTTGGGTGAAATTCTTACTTGTGCTCTTTTTTTTTTTTTTCGCGCAGGCTCAGCGGTCATGGCTCACGGACCCAGCCGCTCCACGGCACGTGGGATCTTCCCGGACCAGGGCATGAACCCATGTGCCCTGCATTGGCAGGAGGACTCTCAACCACTGCACCACCAGGGAAGCCCTTAGTTGTGCTTTTGATCCTGAACCCTAGTAACATTTTCTAGGAAGCACCTGGCTTAAGTTTTCTTCTCTTTCTTCTTCAGTGTTAATCCTCCCCACTTTTTCCCCACCTTGGGCTGCATGCAATCTACATCTCTGCTGCCTCCTCTTCCATGTACACCTTATGCCTAACTCATGTCAACATTTATTTCTTGTTCATTGAACTAAAATTTATTGAGCATCTACTGTGTTCCAGGCAATGTACTAAACAAAGGAGAGCAAGATGGGTTGGTGTCTGTCCTACTTTCTTCTCTTCTGAAAAGGGTAGTCTATTTTTCTTCCTCACCATTCAATCACCAACCCACAGCTCTCTGGAATTCTAGTCCTTCCAAGTTAATAAAACTGCCTCACTTTTAGGGAGTTAGTATTACTAGTGGTTAATCATGCCAGTTTTGGTGACAGAAAGAAGTCTAGAGCTGACTTGCACTGATCTGCTGCTGTCTGTTGATCTTGAGATAGTACTTTGACTTTCCTGAGCCATTGTTTTCTTAATCTGTAAAACAGACATAATAACCCTTCTCTCAGTCTTAAGTGAAACTCAAAGTGAAATATAATTATATGCTTTATAATGCTTCACCCAGTGTCTAGCACATAGAAGTTCAAGGAATTGTCCTTAAGTATCCACGTCCAAAAGTCCACTAATTCCAAATCCAACTAACATTTCTCAGTTTTTGTCTTTAGGATCTCAAAGCTCTCTTTGACTATTGATTATTCCCTTCATCAAAACTCTCTATTTCCTTAGATTCTATGATGAGGCACTCTTCTGCTTTACCTCACATTTTCATATCTCTTTCATGGGTTCATTTTCTGACTGATCTGTAAATGTTGGTTTTCTGTTCTAAATCCATTGCTCTCATCACTCAGATACACTGATCTGCTCCCACTGTTTCAAATAACATATGTACTAATGATGCCCAAATCCAGAATTCCATCCCAACAATCTGTCTTTGAGCTTCAGAATCCTATATCTAACTCTATACTAGGTATAGAATTGAATCTTCCCAAATTGAATTCATTATTTCCCCTCTAACCTAGCTGCTCTCTCTGGAATTATTATGATTACATGTGTTTTACATTCATTGATTTATATACATTCACTGTTCTAAACAACATAATGATTTCTTGCCTACATTATTAAAACAGCCTGTTCATCCATCTTTTCTCCCTCAAATCCATATTCCACATGGTTAACAAAGGAAATTTAACCATATCACTCTCTGTTATGTACTGAATTGTGTCTCCCCTTCCTCCAAATTCATATGTTGAAGTCTTAACCCCTGGTAACTCAGAATAGGACTGTATTTAAAAATAGGTCTTTAAAGAGGTCATTAACTTAAAATGAGGTCACCAGGGTGGACTTTAATGTAATAAGGACACCAGTTATTGGTGTTCTTATAAGAAGAGGATATATGGGCACAGATTCATGGAGGGAAGACCATGTGAAGACATAGAGAGAAGTCAGCTCTGTGCAAGTCAAGGTGAGAGACCTAAGAAGAAACCAGCCCTGCTGACACCTTGATCTTAAACTGCTAACCTCCAAAATTGTGAGAAAATAAATTTCTATTGTTTGAGCCAGTCTGTGTTACTCTGTTGTGGTGACCCTAGCAAATGAATACACTACCCTGTGTATATATGTCTTTAACAGATGCTCAGAGTACACTGGATAGAATCTCAACATAACAAGCTGTCATAGGGCTAACACACTTTCCTATCTAGCTTCCTTTCTGACCACTCTCTGACATCATGAATGTTTCAACAACCCTCAACTGCTTACAGATCCCTGTGCACACTGTATTCCTCACTTATGTACCTCTATTACTGTAATCCTCTTCATCTGGTTAATTTCTATCTAGACCTTTAAAGTCAGCTTAATCATTATCTTTCCAGGAAGCCATCCCTTACCCTAACTTGATTTTTGAGTAATGCACATAGAAAACTTATAAAATATAAATAAATAGAAAGATGGGGAAAAGTCACCATAAATGTTTAACCCTAGTAGGACCATTATAACTCTAATGCTTTTCTTTCCAGCCTTTTTAAGGCCAATTTTTACACAATTGAGATTTTACTGCACAAGCAATTTTGTTTTCTGTTTTTATTTGATATGATATTATTATTTGAGCATTTTCTTATCATTAAAAACATAATTTTAGTGACTTCATAAAATATCTCACCATGTTGACTCATCTCAATTAATCTAATCATCCTACTAGAACTAGAAATTCAGCCCTGATTGGTCTGGGCTTAATAATGAATTTTATGGTATTATTCTCAAACTTCTAATTCTAGATCTCCTGGTCTTTGGATCTGTATATCAGTTGGACTTCTTCATCAGAGCATTTCACTAAAACTTAAATCAGTTCCAAACTAAACTCAATATTTCTAACTAGTATCTGTCCTACCCCTTCTATCTCTCCCAAACCTTCTTATATCTCTGTTTATAGCACAATAATTCACCAAGTTTTCCAAACTTGCAACCAGTGGTTCATCCTGATGTCTCTTTTCCTTCAATCTTTCCCAACTCAAATTCAATCATTTACTAAAGCGTTTTTGACTCTGTCTTTTAACTATATCTTGTGTCTTTACTCTCCACTCCATTGTTATTCATTTAAATTGGTCCACATGATCTTTAAGCTACTGAAATGTTCTCTAACTCCATCTCTCTGTCTCCAGACACCTCAATTCCTTCCTCCATAAATTTGCTTCATAACTGTTAATGTAACTGTTAAAGATTCAAAGTGATCATGTCACTCCTTAGCTTAATATTCTTCAGTGGATTACTGAATCTTTCAACACCATACTCTGACCCTTTAAATTGCTCTGTACTTAGGGTTTTACATGTGTTATTCAATCCTTCTTGCACTCCTCTGAGGGAATCAGCTGACTTCTCCATTCTTAAAGAACTTGTCTTAAAGAACTTTTTGTGACTCTTTACTTATGTGTCTATTCTCATACTGGGAACTTGCAAGAACAAGTTATAAAACTAAAAATAATTGCTAACAGATCTAAGTATCCATGTTGACAAAAATCTTCACTGTAGGTTCACGGTAGGAAGGATATTAAAAGAGAAAGAGGAGACTAAAAACTAAGCAACTTGTAATAAAATAACAACCAGAAATGAAATAAAAATTTTTTTTTATATTTCTAAGTTCCTTTGGCATGGAAATGTATGATAATTTTGTAATAGAGCCTTCACTAAACTAATGTATTTATACCAATGTCCCTAAGGGCCTGAAAAAATATGATGTAGTACTCCAACTGTGAGTTTAAATATATATGTACACTTTTCAAGGTTTAGTATATTCATAAATGTTGGAAAAACTAAACATATTGCTAAAAACATCATTATTCTAAGAATAACTCAATCACAAGCAGTAATCAATAAAGGTACACGTTCATCATTTCAAACATGGAATCTTAATGGAGCCTTGACGGTAAGCAATAATTACCAGAGGAGTACTAACGTAGAATTGATATTCAGTGTTAACAAATTAATTTTGAAGCTAATTGAAAAGAAACTTTGCTTTGAATAACACCACTATAAGTAATGGTTATTGTTATGATTTTTATTATGATTTTTAAGAATGTTCTGATGTATACCTTATATGGGACACCTGGTAATACATATATTCTTAAGGCAGGATTATAGTAAGATGTTTTATAAATAGAAAATGGTAAGTAACCCTTGAAGTAAGAAGGTCTGTGTCTAAAATGTCTGGATGCCATCAGATCCTAACCTCTAAAAGTTCTTTAAATTTACTTTGGGAGGATGAAAGGACACACCGTTCTACCATCCAGCCTGCTGCCGTGGGCCACACATTGCTGGTTCTTCAGATTCTCTTTAGCTTTATGGCTATACTTCCAGACCCTGCAGCCACCCCAGGCCTGACACAGCAACCTTGTCTCCCTTGAAAACCACATCTCCCATAAAAAAAAAAAAAAAACCCAAAACATTAGCTTTAGTGGAGAGGAAGTAGGAAGAAGACTCCACTTTCTCTCATTTTTACTATCCTTTTCTTTTCAAACCTAGTGACTTACACACACACACACACACACACACACACAAACACACCAAATCTCCTTTATTCCATTAGAAGACTCACTCACCTTCCTTTCCAATATTTGAGTGTTAAAATGATAACAGATTTATAGAAAAAGAATCTTGTTGAATTTATCTTAGGTTTCATTCCTTTGTCATTTGAGAATTTGCCACCTTGACAAATGCAAATCAACTCATGATCAAGTGTTAGATAAGATATATTTAGACACAGTTATTCCTTTCCAAATATTCCATATACCCCAAAATGTTCTTTTCCTTTTGGCAGTAGCACCTAGGAGTTATGTCTTCACTCATTACTGTTGGTGGATCTGAAGTTATCCTGTTCACAGGCTGATTTTTCAGATAACTTCTGAGGTGACTGGTACTTTGTTCAGATACTCTGCCTTTCTGTCATCTATTATATAAAAAGAACTGTCATCAGTGACTCACTTATTCTGAGACTCTTAAGGACCTTACTTCCTTGGCTGCTGGAATCTAATTTAATTGGTTACTAGTGTTGACTCCTAAAATTTCACCATTGCTTCATTCTTTCAGCCACCCTTAGTTCTTCCTTCTAATAATTAGGGTTCGTGTAGCCTCATGCTTGATATAGCTGGTACTTAATGAATATTTGCTGAATATTGGATGGATGTTTTACAGATGGTCAACTGACACCTCTACTAGGACCATAGCTGGTATGTAAGTACCTGCACTAGTAATTAGTTTACCTTTTTTGGGCAAGGGAAGTTATTTTCTCTAGATTTGTTGTGGGTAACGTGAAAGTAGTTCCCTCTGCTAGGATGTTCTCCAGTAGAATAACTAGAAGCACCCTATTTTTATACTGGGTTGGCCAAAATGTTCATTCATGCTTTTCTGTAAGATGTTACAGAAAACACGAACGAACTTTTTGGCCAAGCCAATACTTTCTGTTCAATACTCATTCTGTCCCTAATGGCTAACAGCAGCAAAAACCTTTCTGCTTGCAAACATGCTGAGACCTTCTCAAGGACAAGTTTATCTTTGTGCCCTCATATTCCTCTTCACTAGAAACAAATAGTCAACTTCCCTAGCAGAGCAGTTGTTGTCATATACTAATTAGTAAGTCTAAACCTGCACTATATTTTATTTGTCTAAATATTCAAATTTCTCCAACATATGGTATTGCTTCCAAGATTCCATGTATCTAGTGAAAAAAGATTGTCACGATACCTTTTTCTTCTTTGGTTACAGAGCTCCTATTGAAGATTAGAGGTTTTTAATACCCTTTGTTTTCAGGGTTAATATCCTTTGTTTAAGTTTGTGTTTCATCAGTGGTAGAAATCTTGCAAACTGTCCTTCAATCTGATAATACGATTGCTATGTTGCCTTACCTTCTAACATTTCAAACATAGGGCTATGGATAGTTAATGGTTTTTTCTTAACAACAAACATGGAATATATTTAGTGAACTTATTAGTGAGTGCTACCCTCTACAGTGCTTGGAAGATTCAAAATGGGCTTCAATCCTTCTGTTCTGGCCAATATTTTTTCCACACTTCTTTTTTTTAACATCTTTATTGGAGAATAATTGCTTTACAATAGTGTGTTAGTTTCTGCTGTATAACAAAGTGAGTCAGCTATACATAAACATATATCATCATATCTCCTCCCTCTTGGGTCTCCCTTCCACCTTCCTTATCCCACCCCTCTAGGTGGTCAAAAAGCACTGAGCTGATCTCCCCATGCTATGTGGCTGCTTCCCAATAGCTATCTATTTTACATTTCTTAGTGTATATAGGTCCATGCCATTCTCTCACTTTGTCCCAGCTTACACTTCCCCCTCCCCCTGTCCTCAAGTCCATTCTCTAAGACTGTGTCTTTATTCCTGTCCTAACCCTAGGTTCTTCAGAACCATTTTTTTTTAGACTCCATATATATGTGTTAGAATACGGTATTTGTTTATTCTTTCTGACTTACTTCACTCTGTATGATAGTCTCTAGGTCCATCCACCTTACTACAAATAACTCAATTTTGTTTCTTTTTAGGGCTGAATAATATTCTATTGTATATATGTGCCACATCCTCTTTCTCCACGCATCTGTTGATGGACACTTAGGTTGCTTCCATGTCCTGGCTATTGTAAATAGAGCTGCAATGAACATTGGGGTACATGACACTTTTTGAATTATGGTTTTCTCCGGGTATATGCCCAGTAGTGGGATTGCTGGGTCATATGGTAGTACTACTTTTAGTATTTTAAGGAACCTCCATACTATTCTCCATAGTGGCTGTATCAATTTACATTCCCACCAACAGTGCAAGAGGGTTCCCTTTTCTCCACACCCTCTCCAGCATTTGTTGTTTGTAGATTTTTTGATGATGGCCATTCTGACTGGTGTGAGGTGATACCTCACTGTAGTTTTGATTTGCAGTTCTCTAACGATTAGTGATGTTGAGCATCATTTCATGTGCTTGTTGGCAGTCTGTATATCTTCTGTGGAGAAATGTCTATTTAGGTCTTCTGCCCATTCTTGGATTGGGTTGTTGTTTTTTTCTAATATTGAGCTATAGGAGCTGCCTGTATATTTGGGAAATTGATTCTTTGTCAGTTGCTTCATTTGCAAATATTTTCTCCCATTCTGAGGGTTGTTTTTTCATCTTGTTTATGGTTTCCTTTGCTGTGCAAAAGCTTTTAAGTTTCATTAGGTCCCATTTGTTTATTTTTGTTTTTATTTCCATTTCTCTAGGAGGTGGGTGAAAAAGGATCTTGTTATATGTATGTCATAGAGTGTTCTGCCTATGTTTTCCTCTAAGAGTTTTATAGTGTCTGGTCTTACAATTAGGTCTTTAATCCATTTTGAGTTTATTTTTGTGTTTGGTGTTAGGGAGTGTTCTAATTTCATTCTTTTACATGTAGCTGTCCAGTTTTCCCAGCACCACTTATTGAAGAGGCTGTCTTTTCTCCATTGTATATTCTTGCCTCCTTTGTCAAAATTAAGGTGACCATAAGTGTGTGGGTTTATCTGTGGGCCTTCTATCCTGTTCCATTGATCTATATTTCTGTTTTTTGTGGTAGTACCATACTCTCTTCATTAGTGTAGCTTTGTAGTATAGTGTGAAGTCAGGGAGCCTGATTCCTCCAGCCCCGTTTTTCTTTCTCAAGATTGCTTTGGCTATTGGAGGTCTTTGTGTTTCCATACAAATTGTGAAATATTTTTTGTTCTAGCTCTGTGAAAAATGCCATTGGTAGTTTGATAGGGATTGCATTGAATCTGTAGATTGCTTTGGGTAGTAGAGTCATTTTCACAATGTTGATTCTTCCAATTTAAGAACATGGTATATCTCTCCATCCGTTTGTATCATCTTTAATTTCTTTCATCAGTGTCTTATAGTTTTCTGCATACAGGTCTTTTGTCTCCTTAGGTAGGTTTATTCCTGGGTATTTTATTCCTTTTGTTGCAGTGGTAAATGGGAGTGTTTCCTTTATTTCCCTTTTAGATTTTTCATCATTAATGTAAAGGGATGCAAGAGATATCTGTGCATTAATTTTATATCCTGCTACTTTACCAAATTCATTGATTAGTTCTAGTAGTTTTCTGGTGGCATCTTTGGGATTCTTTATGTATAGTATCATGTTGTCCGCAAAAGTGACAGTTTTACTTCTTTTCTGATTTGGATTCCTTTTATTTCTTTTTCTTCTCTGATTGCTGTGGCTAAAACTTCCAAACTTATGTTGAATAATAGTGGTGAGAGCAGGGAACCTTGTCTTGTTCCTGATCTTAGTGGAAATGGTTTCAGTTTTTCACCATTGAGAACAATGTTGGCTGTGGGTTCACCACTGAGAATGATGCTGGCTGTGGGATATATGGCCTTTGTTATGCTGAGGTAATTTCCCTCTTTGCCTACTTTCTGGGGAGTTTTTATCATAAATATGTGTTGAATTTTGTCAAAAGCTTTTTCTGCGTCTATTGAGATGATCATATGGTTTTTATCCTTTGATTTGTTAATATGGTGTATCACATTAATTGATTTGCATATATGGAAGAATTCTTGCATTCCTGGAATAAACCCCACTTGATCATGGTGTATGATCCTTTTAATGTGCTGTTGGATTCTGTTTGCTAGTATTTTGTTGAGGATTGTTGCATCTATGTTCATCAGTGATATTGGTCTTTAGTTTTCTTTTTTTTGACATCTTTGTCTGGTTTTGGTATCAGGGTGATGGTGGCCTCTTAGAATGAGTTGCGGAGTGTTCCCCCCTCTGCTGTATTTTGGAAGAGCCTGAGAAGGAGAGGTGTTAGTGCTTCTCTAAATGTTTGATAGAATTCGCCTGTGAAGCCATCTAGTCCTGGGCTTTTGTTTGTTGGAAGATATTTAATCACTTTTTCAATTTCAGTGCTTGTGATTGGTCTGTTAATATTTTCTATTTCTTCCTGATCCAGTCTCAGGAAATTGTGCTTTTCAAAGAATTTATCCATCTGTTCCAGGTTATCCATTTTATTGGCATATTGTTGTTTGTAGTAATCTCTCATGATTCTTTGTATTTCTGCAGTGTCAGTTGTTACTTCTCCTTTTTCATTTCTAATTCTATTGATTTGAGTCTTCTCCCTTTTTTTCTTGATGAGTCTGGCTAATGGTTTATCAATTTTGTTTATCTTCTCGAAGAACCAGCTTTTAGTTTTATTGATCTTAACTATTGTTTCCTTCATTTCTTTTTCATTTATTTCTGATCTGACCTTTATGATTTCTTTCCTTCAGCTAACTTTGGTGTTTTTTTGTTCTTTCTCTTATTGCTTTAGGTGTAAGGTTAGGTTGTTTATTTGAGATGCTTCTTGTTTCTTGAGGTAGGATTATATTGCTCTAAACTTCCCTCCTGGAACTGCTTTTGCTGCGTCCCATAGGTTTTGGGTCATCGTGTTTCATTGTCATTTGTTTCTAGGTATTTTTTGACTTTCTCTTTGATTTCTTCAGTGATCTCTTGGTTATTTAATAGTGTATTGTTTAGCCTCCATGTGTTTGTATTTTTTACAGTTTTTTTTCCTGTAATTGACAGCTAATCTCAGCATTATGGTCGGAAAAGATAATTGATACGATTTCAATTTTCTTAAATTTACCAAGGCTTGATTTGTGACCCAAGATATGATCTATCCTGGAAAATGTTCCATGAACATTTGAGAAGAAAGTCTATTCTGTTGTTTTTGGCTGGAATGTCCTATAAATACAAATTAAGTCCATCTTGTTTAATGTATCATTTAAAGCTGTGTTTCCTTGTTTATATTCATTTTGGATGATCTGTCCATTGGTGAAAGTGGGGTGTTAGAGTCCTCTACTATGGTTGTGTTACTGTCGATTTCCCCTTTTATGGCTGTTAGCATTTGCCTTAAATACTGAGGTGCTCCTATGTTGGGTGCATAAATATTTACAGTTGTTTTATCTTCTTCTTGGATTGATCCCTTAATCATTATGTCGTGTCCTTCTTTTTCTCTTGTAATAGTCTTTATTTTAAAGTCTACTTTGTCTGATATGAGAATTACTACCTCAGCTTTCTTTGGATTTCCATTTGCATGGAATATCTTTTTCCATCCCCTCACTGTCAGTCTGTATGTGTCCCTATGTCTGTAGTGGGTCTCTTGTAGACAGCATATAGACAGGTCTTGTGTTTCTAGCTATTCAGCCAGTCTATGCCTTTTGGTTGGAGCATTTAATCCATTTACATTTAAGGTAATTATCGATATGTATGTTCCTATTACAATTTTCTTAATTATTTTGGGTTTGTTATTGTAGGTGTTTTCCTTCTCTTGTGGTTCCTGCCTAGAGAAGTTCTTTTAGCAGTTGTAAAGCTGGTTTGGTCGTGCTGAATTCTCTTAGCTTTTGCTTGTCTGGAGAGCTTTTAACTTCTCCGTTGAATCTGAGATGAGATCCTTGCTGGGTAGAGTAATCTTGGTTGTAGGTTTTTCTCTTTCATCACTTTAAATATGTCCTGCCACTCCCTTGTGGCTTGCAGAGTTCCTACTGAAAGATCAGCTGTTAACCTTATGGGGATTCCCTTGTATGTTATTTGTTGCTTTTCCCTTGCTGCTTTTAATATTTTTTCTTTGTATTTAATTTTTGATAGTTGATTAATGTGTGTCTTTGTGTGTTTTTCCTTGAAATTATCCTGTATGGGACTCTCTGTGCTTTCTGGATTTGATTGACTCTTCCCATTCCCATATTAGGGAAGTTTTCAACTATAAGCTCTTCAAATATTTTCTCAGCAACTTTTTTTTCTCTTCTTCTTGTAGGACCCCTATATTTCAAATGTTGGTGAGCTTAATGTTGTCCCAGAGGTCTCTGAGACTGTTCTCAATTCTCTTCATTCTTTTTTCTTTATTCTGCTCTACAGTAGTTATTTCCACTATTTTGTCTTCCAGGTCACTTCTCCATTCTTCTGCCTCAGTTACTCTGCTATTGATTCCTTCTAAAGAATTTCAAATTTCATTTATTGTGTTGTTCATCATTGTTTATTTGCTCTTTAGTTCTTCTAGGTCCTTGTTAAACATTTCTTGTATTTTCTCCATTCTATTTCCAGGATTTTGGATCATCTTTACTATCATTACTCTGCATTCTTTTTCAGGTAGACTGCCTTTTTCCTCTTCATTTTTTTGGTTTGGTGGGTTTTTATCTTGCTCCTTCATCTGCTAGGTATTTCTCTGTCTTCTCATTTTGCTTAACTTACTGTTTACACATATTCTTAATAGTACTTGTTTGAAGCTGTGTTGAATATTACCTTAGACTTTTATTTTTAACTTTGTCAAGGGAACTCATCCATCCATTCATCCATCCAGCCATCTTTCCATTTATTCTACATACTTGTTACTGCTCTAGGCAAAGGAGATAGAAATATTAAAGACACTCTGCCACAAAGGAAATCGTTGGCCTTGCAAGTAAATAAACAGTTATAGCACAACAGGATAACCTTTTTTTATCCTAAGAGAACACAGAAAATGGATGACTGAGCCAGGCTGAGTGAGTTCAGAAAGGGCCCTCTGGGAGAGTTTATCTCCACTGAATTATAAGTAAATGAATCACTTAATCAAAGAGTAGGGAAATATGTACAGGGCAGAAGGAACAACATACATAAAGGCCAAGAGATAAGAGTGTAATTCAGGGGTGACTGGAGCATAGTGTGTGAGGAGGGGAAGAAGAGATAGTTGAAGGTAGGTCATAAATGGCTATTATCTTAAAGAGTTTAAATATTTGTTCTTGAAGGCCATTGAAGTTATTAAGGATTTTAATGTAGATAATGAGTTAATATTTGCACTTAAGTTTTGGAAAAACATAGTGGAGGGTGCAAGAGTGGAGGCAGGGAAATAGATAATTTTAATAGCTGAGGCATGAGACAATGATAACCTAAACTAAAGCAATGGTAATGGAGATAAAGAGAAGGGAAAACAGATGAAAGTCACTACTTATAGTTGTAATTTTACATTTATTTATGTGATTATTTGATTAGTATATATCTCTTTTATTAAATATAAGATCCATGAGTACAAAGGTAGGTTTCATTTCTGCTTACCATCATATCTCCTATGCCTAACACAGTGCCTGGCACACAAGTGCTTAATAAGTGTTTGTTGAGTGAATTTGATAATGAATGAATTTAAAATGTACATTCATGTTAAATGCACACTATGAACTGAACAGTGTACAAGGCAGTGAAGATTCAGTGATGAATAAGCTATGCAAGATCCCTGCTCTCAAGGAGAAATTTTAGAAAGGGGAGAAACAAGTAATAAGTAAGAGAATTTGCGATAGTAATCAGTGTTACAAAGAAATTAAAATAGGGTTTTTGGGAAGTGCTGGTGTGGGAGAGGCTACTTTAGATGGAAGGGTCATCAAAGAATTCTAGGGCAAGTGACATTTGATTTAAGATACGGATGATAACAGAGGAGCCAGTCATGGGTGGCAATGGGGGCAGACAGTTCCAGACAGAAGGAAATGAATAAGCAAATTAGACAGATTTGACAGAACTTGTTGACTGATGGGAAGAAATAGGCCTAAGATGATTCACAGGATCTAGAAAATGTTATTTCTATTCTTTCTAAATGAGCTTGGGAATACTGGAAAGAGTACTGACAGTGATGGAAACGTGAAGTTCAGCCGTAGAACTGTGGACTTTAAGGTACTTGTGATGCACTGAAATAGTAGATGGCCATTCATCTCCAAGAGACTTTCTTTCTAAGAACAGAAAGGATATAGGCCACAACTCTAAAAGATTGTTACAACAGTGTTCTCCAGATGAAACTTTTTAGCTGACAATATCTTCAGTTGACTACGTTTCCTGAAAGTCTTCCCAAAATCTCCTACAATTCAGGACCAGTAGACTGTGTTCTGTCTGGAATTCTCTAACATCATGGTCACCCAAACATAACATGATTATTAGTTATTGGTAGGCTTTAGACAGCACTAATTATTTCCAGGCAGAAATCTGGAAATCTAGACTCTTTTACTGAGCTCTTCACCACAGTGCTTTAATACTGTTTTAATTTTTGCTTTCCTATAAAAAGAGCTTCACGGGCTTCCCTGGTGGTGCAGTGGTTGAGAGTCTGCCTGCCAGTGCAGGGGACACAGGTTCATGCCCCGGTCTGGGAGGATCCTACATGCTGCGGAGCGGCTGGGCCCATGAGCCATGGCCGCTGAGCCTGCGCATCCGGAGCCTGTGCTCCGCAACGGGAGAGGCCACAACAGTGAGAGGCCTGCGTACCGCAAAAAAAAAAAAAAAAAAAAAAAAAAAAAAAGAGTTTCACTTATGTTGAAAGAGGCCCAATGGCTGGGGGATCTCATCCACTATTTTTGCCTATATGTCATATGTAAAAACCTACTACCATTTTTTTTCGTGTTCAACCTAGTCTTGGGGATTGGGCTCAGATCTGTGTGGTGTACTGCAAATATGTTTCAATACTATCTTGGGCCATAGATCCCTTTAGGCCATTGGTGAGAAGGGAGAAAATAAAACTTCTTTACTGAGGATACTTTTGTGGTTAGCTCGTAAGGTGTTGTACAGACTAATGACCATCCAAGGTAGAAAGTGTCCTTTGTGTGCAGACAAACCAGAGACCGCCCTGCTACATACACAGCTACTGCAACTTCACAATGAAATATTATCTCAATAGAGAAGGCTCAACTATAAGGAATTTGACCTGATAAGCCTGTCTTATTTGTCAGATAACTTTAAAAGAGTGCCAGAAAGCTAGACTTTAGCAACTGATTTTATCAAGTGCGGGTAGGACCTGATAGCCTCTTGTCTTTGAACTACTAAAACCTATGACTTCTAGCTGTACCACACACTGATATAAGGCATAAAGCAAAGAGCCTCTGGTCTAGAATTAAGATTCTTGATTAATTTCTTCTGCCATGGCTATATGAGTTGGACACTTCCAATGATAGCTGGATACTGCCTGCATTTTTTAGCTCTAGGCTACCAGTTTTACACTTCCTTCCCTTGAGCTTGATTTTCTGCCTTCTTGGATGTACTTAGCTTTTATCAAACTTTTTGCTAGGCTCCTCCTCTTTAGTCTGATTTCTACACTTAGCTCTCTGTAAGCTAGATTGGATAAATTGCTTCTCATGTTCAGCAGGACTCATAATGTAAATTGAATCTGCTACATTTTAGGAGTCCAAGTCCAGTAAAGAGTATTTGCAAATTCTCATGTTCCCACTGCTAGATTTTTGCTGACATTCTCATTTTTCTAAAGCAATATGTTGATACAAGGTCATATTAAGTTGTGCCCATTGAATATTGTTTAAGAATCCCATTTACTGAATTTATTCAAAGAACATTATGTATGAACTTAGAGAAATATCAACACTGTTGAAGATGTGGCAGATTATAACGCAGAGTCATAAATTGCTGATAACAAGTGATGTAATTAATTTGTAGTTCTTTTCAACTTCTTTTATATTTGAAAATGTTTTATATATATATGTTAAAATAAGCTATCACTTATAAATTCATAAATGTGATTGTCATATATGCTTTTTGCAGTGCAGTTTTAATTAAATTATTTTTTTTTACTTTTGTTATATTTTCCTCCTTTCCCTTCCACTCTTTTACTTACTTCTCATCCTGAATCCAGCCTCAAGTGACCCAAATATATAATCTAGTATGTAGCCTATTATATTTTTCTTGATGCTTATAAAATTACATACAAATACACACAAATATAAGAAGTGCTGGCATTGTTTGTTTTTTAAAAATTAAATTATACTGCATGCCATCTTCTGAATCTTTCTTCCCCCTTCAATAATAACTTGTAGAAATCATCACTTTAATGACTTTATCATGTCTCTGCACCATTATTTAGTCAGCCTTCATTCTGTTAATTTTTATTTTATTTTTCCAATTTTTTTTTACTCCAAACAATACTGCCATAACCTTGTAAGTTAAGTAATCACTGACAGTTTTTATATACTGTAGAGATACAGTCTAGCTCCATTTTATTTCAAATGAATCATCAATTGCACCAATAGCATTTATTATATAATATACCCTTTTCTACTGCTTTAAAATACATTTTGTCATATTTAAAACTATTATAGATACTAAGATCTATTTCTGATTTTGTGTTTATTCTATTGACTTATTTCTTATCTTATGACAATATTTATTTGATAAGAATAGTTAATATTATATTCCAATATTTGACAAGGTAAGTGCTTCCATCATTAATACTTTTTGTTATACATTCTTGACTGTTATCCATAATTTTTTTTCTCATACAAATTTTAAGATTATTTTATCCAATTAAAAACTTTTGAACTTAGAAGATGGGTTAAATAAATGTTGAATTTCATTAATAATAATTTGAGAGAATAACTTTTTATATTAAACTTCCCATTTAAAAATGATTTGTCTTTTCATTCATTCAGATCTTCTTTTATGCCTTTCAATAAGAATTTATATTTTTCTTTCATACGCATTATGTCTTTCTTGTTACATTGATTCCTGAATACTACTTCATTTCTGTTTCTATTGGGAATGGAATATATATTTCAGTTTCTTTCATCAGTGTTTTTTCTAGAATGGAAAAAATACCGCTACTCATATTCATATCCTTACTTTTTTCTCCAAACATCTTGCAAATACCTTTATTCTTTTTAATAGTGTATTAGGGCTCATATCTTCTAAATGTACAGAAGTATGACTATATAGTAAGCAAATAATATAACTGTTACTGTCAGTTATTCCTACACTGATTTATGTCAGGCAGATCTACCTTTGAAATCCTAATCTATCTTTGAGAGTAGTGCAATATTGGGCAAGTTGTTCAACCTCCTTAAGTCTTATTTTCCTCATCTATAAAGTGGAAACTGATAATGGTACCTATATTATAATGATCACATGTGGATTAAATATATTGACAAAAATAAAACACTTTAATACAGTGCCTGGCAGATATAAGACATTGGGAAATGATGGCTACTATTATTACTACAGCTGCTGAAGAATTCATAGACAAAAACCAGTTTAAGGAGTAAAAGTAAATTTTCCAGCAGCATTGTTTCTTAAATTTTAAATGACAAATAGATATAAGATGTTAAATATGCAAGCTTGAAGAGCTTGGATTCTTCTGAGTGCCAGGAGATTCTCCAGATAATATGGAGCAAAGAATGACCCAAACAGGAAATACAATGATAGTTGACTATTTTGCAAAATAAAATCCAACGAAGAATATGTATTTCACCTAATAAGGCTTTTAAAGTTTAAGAAACAACAATTAAAAAACACTTATCAGGAAATTAATGTTTGCATAAACAAAGAAAAATAATGGAGAACTAGAATGGTAACTTAAACTGTGTGAATTGTGGGAACCATTGGAAAAAAAGATAATTGAGCTCATAAGTTGACTGTAGTAGAAATGGATACATCCCATATAAATGTCTACTCACATCATTTAGTTCAAGGTAACTTATTAATAAAGGAAGATTAGTACAGTTTTTAAAAAATATTAATACATCTTATTAAAATCTAACTAATTGGAGGAAGTTCTCTAGGAAAGTTTTTTGTTGCTTTAAAAAACAGGTCAAAATGAACATATATTTTGTCAGTTTAAAGAAACTTTTTCCAGTTTTAGATTTCTTACTCCTTTCTCAACTTTGCTAGTTCTTAACCAAAGGCATTATATGTAGAGGAAAAAATTGTTTTTGTAAAAAAATCTTAAATTTTTATAATTTAGCTAAGAAAATCTCCCCAAAAGTGATTAATTTACAATTGTCAAAAGAAAGAGACTTGGGACTTCCCTGGTGGTGCAGTGGTTAAGAATCCACCTGCCAATGCAGGGACACGGGTTTGATCCCTGGTCCGGGAGGATCCCACATGCTGCAGAGCAACTAAGCCCGTGTGCCACAACTACTGAGCCTGCGCTCTAGATCCCAAGAGCCACAATTAATGAGCCCGCATGCCACAACTGCCAAAGCCCGTGCGCCTGAAGCTCATGCTCCACAACAAGAGAAGCCACTGCAATGAGAAGCCCGTGCACCACAACAAAGCATAGCCCCTGCTCACCGCAACTAGAGAAAGCCTGCATGCAGCAACGAAAACCCAACGTAGCCAAAAATAAAAATAAATAAATAAATAAAAGAGACTTAGTAGCAGAATTCATTAACCCTAACTGCCACCAGAACAAAATCAAAGGGAATAAAAATTTTGACTCAGCTTATAATAAAAGCCTTTTAACCAAAAAGAAAATACTGGATATTCAGATTAGCTCTCTGTCAATAGCATGTTGAATTTGGGGATCATAATTGATATAATAATAATAGTTTTGATAACATATATATATAGTAAATCTACTATATACGTATGTGATACTAATATATTATGTTAGAAAAGCTATTGAATAAATTTAATCTGAATAATGAAAGACTAATAATGCATGTTTTTATTGTCTGAAAATATAAAAAACTGTCTTCATCTAGTTGCTGGAAATTATCAAAACTCTCAATTCTTATACATTTACTAATGTGATCCTTATGTACACAGATGGTATAAACTGAGCCACTCTCAGCAGAAACATGCAATAATATGGGTTGTATGTGAAGCAATGGGTTGATCTGGGAAAACTCTTTTGGGGGAAGAAGGGGAGCTTATTTTTGTTTGTGAATAATGACATTCATTTCCTGATCAGTTACCTAGGGTTAAGAGTGGCAATTTATCATTGCAAAACCCATTTCCTTCAACTTAACCCTTTCCAGGTCTTTACAGAAAGTGTGTCCTTGATTGCCTCATAAGTCCCATTTTTTTTTTATTAAACACCGATTGGAATATGAATACAATCCAAATTTTACCATTCTTATTTCTGTATAAAGGGGCTTTTTGTTGTATGCCAACACAGAAGCTCAACTAAACTGTGTTTTGTGCATGTCTTGATTGAAAAATTTATAGTCTTATAAAAAACAACAGTGAGTTATCTTGACTATTTAAAGCTATGTGGAGCAGGATCATCATTCAAATGACGCTATTCTTTTTTCTTTTCTTTCTTTTTTTTTTTTTTTTTTTGTGGTACGCAGGCCTCTCACTGCTGTGGCCTCTCCTGTTGTGGAGCACAGGCTCCGGACGCTCAGGCTCAGCGGCCATGGCTCACGGGCCCAGCCACTCCGCGGCATGTGGGATCTTCTCGGAGTGGGGCACGAACCCGTGTCCCCTGCATCGGTAGGCGGACTCTCAACCACTGCGCCACCAGGGGAGCCTCACTCTATTCTTTGTACGTCACAGAATCAGGAAGAAGAGCCTTTGCTAAATATTTTCCTCACCACCAGTGATTATCTATTTCCCTTGCTTAACAGGAAGAATCACGAAGAAAACAGGTACATTAGGGAAGAATTGGATTATTAAAACAAGTCAAACATATAAAAATACTTCCTAAGTTTTCATAAATTCAAATGGGTTATTTTAGGCAGAAATTCTCACATTTTTGTGTGTTCTCTGTAGGTTTTCTCATACTATGAGTTGCGGTGGCATGCTTTGAATGCATTAAAAGATTCATGGCAACATTAAACAAATCAGCAGTGATTCAATGCAATAGCTATGAGAGTATAACAATATCATACAATATTTATGAAAGCATCCAGAACGTTAAATTATTCCTGTTCATCTTTATATACGATTTGGCTGTTTGAATAATACTGCTCACTGCCTTTACCTGAACTAGAACTTGTTATAGAGGGTCATGGACCTGAAAAGGCAAAGCAAAAACAACATTTAAATGTTAATTGGAATTTGGCATGTATGTGAAGTGTTGATGGGGTTCTCATGTACCACAGCATTCTGGTTAAGAACAACTTTTCTAAATTGGCTGGAAATAATTCTAAGGATTTTTAATTTATCTTTATATCATCTTGATGGATATTCAGGAAATTGTATTGTTTTTATCTAAGACAAGAACATTTTGAAATCATAACAGATCTTAACCTATTTACTATCAAGTAAGTATGGAAATAACAAAGAAAGGTGAATACTTGACCTTAAAAGTATTGTAAAATGTATATAAATATCAGCAAATAACAAAATATACACATCTTCATTATCCACTGTGTGAACAAAAAATAATAATTTGATGTGTTTCTAAGATTGTTTCTATAAATAAAGACATCTTTCTTCAGTCACATTAATGATCAGGCTTTGATTAATTGTTTTGACTTGAGTAAGTTTGCCAGATTTCAGCATATGAATATGGGACACATAATGTCTGATTTGGAGTGTGGTTTACAGTAGTGCACATACAATATTGCCAGGTTGCAATTATGCTATAGGTTTATTGCCTTCTGGTTATGCCTTCTGATTCCAAGATAAATATGAATTCTCTGAAAACAAGTGACATTTATTTCTTCATTTATTCAACAATAATTGACTGATTGTTTAACTCTGTGCAAGGTAGGATTCTAGGCATTGAGGAGGTTACTATGATAAATAAGGTAAAAGGACTCAGAGGACAGTTCTCAGGAACTAGAGGTCAGATAAAACAGGAAATGCAAAATGGGCACTTTTGCCATGGCAATTTAGTGCAAATATGTTATGACTCATGGTTTAGCGGGTCAGAGTGGGTGATTATAATACCAGTATTTTGGTTTCCTGAGCAGTGGCTATCTGGATCCTGCTGTGTAACTGCCAGTGTGAGGTACAGCAGACAAAGCAGGAACAGAACTTGTAAACTTGGAACGAGTAAACTCAAAATTCCCAATTCAAAGGGTGAAAGAGAAAAGAGAACATCCGGAGAGCCCTTCTAGAATGGTAATACTGTGTAGCCCGCATGGGTATAGCACCCTTCTCTATGAATTTCTTTTTATCTTGAGCAAGGACTGCTGAATATTTGAGTCCCTCTGAGAAGCTTCTCTTGGCTTCCTTTTTGTTCCCTCCCTCTGCAAGCTTAAGAACCATTTATTATGCATCCACTGCGGGTAAGCATTATTGGGTATAATATATATGTAGTATTATCTATAGTGTCTAAGTACATAATACATGTGGAAAACTGAAGTTGAAAGAAGATAAGTCACTTGCTCTAAGGCACAGAGTACTAAGGTGACAAAGAGATTTCAATTCATGTTTGTCCACTGTAGAGCTCAAGACCCCTTCTCTTGGCCATGGTTTCCTTCTCTTGATGTAGGCAGGGAACCACAGGTTGAGTTAAGAAAAAATATTCCAGATTTTATTCTGTAAACCCCAAAAGAATCACCAATTGAATTTTTTATTTTTTAAGCATATTGATATATTCTGGAAATTTGAATTAGATTTTAAAAGAAGATTTTTAATTTTACTATTAACCTGTTGGAACAGCTCATCTAACAGTTGTTTTTTTCAAAGCAATACTTATTTTTTATTACATACTTTTCAAGCAATAACTTCATTATGTGTGAGATTAATAAAGATTTCTGGATTCCCTTTGCATCAGACCACCCCAAGTATGATGTTAAAAAAACAGTTTATGATATACCAAAAATTCTGTTCTTGTTTAATCATACTTGTTTAGTAGTCACAGAGGGAAAATCAGTATGAATTTTTGTTTGAAAATGCAAATAGAGAAAAGTAACAGAAAAATACTTTTTTCAGAAGAAATTTTCGGGAAGTTAATTATCCTTGTTATAATTACATTCAAGGTTTCAACTTAAAAATAAGCCAGATTTACCTATTTAATACTTACTTCTCAGGTAGAATAAGAATAGCAAACACAATCAGTTTGTTTAATGGGATTTTGTATCATTTATCCAAAACCTTATAAATCGAACGTCTGCCAGAGTTTTATAAGGGGGTAAATTTTATTCATGAACCAATATTGAATGTTAGCCATTGTAGTTGATAGAAAACATACAAAATATTATATATGTTACTGAATTACACCTGAAACAAGAATTTCAGGTTTCCCACTGTTACTATAAAAGGTAACATCTATCCCTTGCCCAAATCAATTGAGTTCATATTTCTCATCTATTTTCTCCCACAGTTTGCTGAGTTTCAGTTTTGCTTTCATCTTGGATTGAACTCTTTCGACATACTTCTTCCTATGATAGTCTAAATACTTTTAAATGCAAAATTTCCTGTCAGGAATTTTATCTAAAAGGAAAAAATAAAAGGTGCTAATTTCTTAATGACAATTCAAGGAGAACAGAATTAAAATGTGGCTTATCTTAAAATTTCAGGTAGATCACAGACCACCAAATAATGGTTCCTTCACTACAACGATCACACTGTGTATCATCTATTAGTGTTTTTTCTTTGTTGTGCTTTATTGTTCATAATAGCAGTCTCATCAAGGGGGTGTGTAGTACCTGTATATGGGTATCAGGGATGATTTAAAGATTTTGTAAACATTTCCAAGCAAAATGCATTTGATAAGCTATAGAAACTTTGGTAAACTATGTCTATAGAAAATTATAATTACTTTATGGATTTTCTGATACAAAGTGTTTTAAATGGTTTGCTTCCCAAGCAACAACATTTGGCCACCTAGAAGAGGTCATATTGCCTCACAGTACACTGTACCTTCGTTATCTCTTTCTTTAGAACACATTTTCATTTTATATAATGCTATGGAAATTCATTCCATATGAAGAGTACTATAATAAATTTTCTTATAAGGAAACATAATCAAAGAATATACCCAGAGATGATATTTATTTTTTTAATTAAAGTAGATAACACATTGATTAACTAATCCAAGAAAGTAAATAAAGCCCATGTGTAACTAACAGTGTCAGTTTAAGCCATATCTTTATATGGCTAACATTTTTTTCATTAACGTATAATTGATTTACAATGTTGTGTTAATTTCTGCTGTACAGCAAAGTGATTCAGTTATGCATACATATACATTCTTTTCCAGCTTTGGCCTTGGCTTGCGGGATGTTAGTTCCTTGGCCAGGGACTGAACCCACACCGTCAGCAGCGAAAGCGTGGAGTCCTAACCACTGGACCACCAGGGAATTCCCCTACATTCTTTTTTATATTGTTTTCCATTATGGTTTATCAGGATATTGAATATAGTTCCCTGTGCTATACAGTAGGACCTTGTTATTTATCCATTCTATATAATAGTTTGCATCTGTTAACCCCAAACTCCCACTCCATCCCTCCCACGAATCCCCCCCACCACTTGGCAACTACATTGCTAATATTTTCTTAAAGACAAAGTAGAGCAACACCAACTTGACATCTGTAGTGTACTCTCTTCAAGGGTAAGGATGAGTGGGAAGACTAAAAGGTATGTGGGTGAAATAAAAAGAAAGAAAAACAATGTGCCTTATGTGTGACAATTTTTCAATAATCAAGAGCCAACTGCAGTGGACAAATTATTTAATGAGAAAAAATAACAGAGTTTAACTTTCTATTCATTTCTGGTCCTTACAATCAATCAGGTATACACCAGGTGCCCACTGAATGCTTGGTAATGTTTGAGGAACTAAAACACTTCTTTCCATGATACACTGTCTGCCTTCATTCATCAAGTGTTCTCTGAAAACCTTCCTTATGCTCCACTTTGTTGCAAATAGAAAGATAAATAAATAAGATATAGTTATTTCCTTTAAAAGTTTGCAGTCTTCTTGGGGATATACTCATAGGCAACAAATCCAATATAACGTAATAAAGGCTATCATAGAGACATGTACAAAATGCTGTGTTAGCAAAGTGGAAGGAATAATTACTTGTGCCTGCAGTGTCAGGAGACACTTTATAGAGAAAGTGGCATTTGGACTGTACTTCAAAGATTCATAGTATATCAAAAAAGAGAGAAAGGCAAATAAGACATTTCTTCTGACCCTTTAATATCCTCAGTTACTTCCATCCTCCATCTTGGATTCTGTAGTCCCAGATCCCAGTCACTCTTCTGTAAACA